>NW_025336142.1:5182418-5233589 GCF_004798865.1 Varanus komodoensis
ACCTGATCCTGAGTGGAAGGGACCTGTGCCGTTAATAACTTGGGGTCATGGATACGCAGCGGTAGCCTTGGATAACGGCCCTCTTTGGATTCCTGCACGATGCGTCCGCACATAGAGGTCTTTGTCCGGGTGTCTGTGATTCTTCTTTTTGTCACCGTGACTCGGGCGGGATGGCATAAGAACGTTTTTCACCAACTGGTCCATGAAATCTCGTTGTCTTTTAATCAATCCGAATGTTGGGTTTGTTCCCATGGCCCATCTTCCGCCCTTCAGGGATGGCCGGTGGTGCCCACTGCCACGCTGAACATTACGGGCTACGCTGCCTTTAGAGTGCGCAAGTCTCCCTGTACTGAACGGAGCCGGTGTCGATTTAACGACGCCTCTCAGTTCGTCCTTACCAGAAAATCCTCCTGGCCTACTGCGAGTCTTTGCTTTCGCTGGCACGATTCTACTCCTTCAGGGTATTTTGCCTATACGGACACTAGTAACAAACAAGTCCGGGTGCCGATACCTCGTGCCGCAGTGGGGGATTATCCTTTTTGTAAATTCACTCTTGATCTTTGTGATGACTGTGTTAGCGGAAACCCCTGCAATACCTCCATTAATAATGCCTCGCTTGGCCTTTCCATTGCTCGACAGCGCGAATGCCAAGCCACTTTGAATGGGTCCATGAGCGGTCAGTCAATCTTCGTCGCTCTCACGGAGCAGGCTTTTATGCACGGTGGAGCTTACATCCATGGCCTGCCTGATGGGTATTTTTGGGCGTGCGGTGAATGGGCTGGCTCGGTTCTACCGGCTGTATGGAATGGCACCTGCACTATTGCTACGGTGGCACCTGCAGGTCTGGCGTTTCATCCGAAGGACCAGCCCCCTGCTGCATGGGACCCTCACTTCCGTTGGTCTCGTTCTAAACGCGCCTATGACAAAAAGTTGGGATATGACCCTGATGATACTTATTTGACAGCAGGGGAACACTTCTTAGCTATTGCTCTTCCCCATTATGGGGTGACTCGCAATGTTAAACAGCTCCGTATTCTTTCCTATAATTTAGAGGCCCTGGCCAATGTTACCGCAGTGGGCTTGAAGACCCTCCAGGTCAAGGTTGAGTCCCTCACGGGACAGCTTGCCCAACATAAATTAGCCTTAGATTATCTCCTTAGCAAGGAGGGTGGCCTCTGTTTTTGGTTGAACACTACCTGCTGTCATTTTATTAATTGTTCTGGTGTCATAGAGACAGACATAGCTAAACTGCATGAGATAGCCCGCCAGGTTCGCAAAACGTACTCTACCCCTGGCATGTCATGGTGGGCCTGGCTCTGGTCTTGGTTGCCTAATTTTTCCTGGCTTCGGTCACTAATCATGTATGCTATTATTATTATCGTGATTTTAATTATGTTATGCTGTTGTATTCAATGTATACCTTCTCTGGTTGATGTACTCAAGCGCTGCTTTGCTCGTGCGCCTTCCCCAACTGTTAATCTTACGGCCAAGCAGCTGTATCAGATCAAATATCACGTTTTGAACTCACATGATGATGAAGATCATAATCCTCTGCTTCCTCCCTATGAGGATGTGGGGTACCCTCCACTTGTTCGTTGAGGTTCTCTGGAATCATCTCTTCCTGTCGTATACTATTGGCAAAAATTGACTTCGCCAGTGCATAAGTGATTGCCCATTTAAATAAACAAAACGGAGGAGATGTGGGAGTTCATCGCAGCGGCAGCCACGCTGCGTCGCGCGGTAGTGACGTACGCTGCGGTGGCCACGCTGCTTCTCGCTGTAGTTGCGTGCGCTACAGCGGCTGCGCTGGGTCACGCTGTAGTTACACACCACGACAGCCAATAGTATTGTATTTACCTGTGTAACCATATAAGGCTTGTAACCATATAAGGCTTGTAACCTAAGCACTAGGTGTTGGCCGGCTTTTACTCGACGGCCGATTGGTAGTATGAAAATTCCTATGTAAAACTGTGAAGTAATAAATGAAGGTGCCGGACGTGAGGGGCCATTGAATTGAATTCCTTTGTTCCCCTGGGAACACGACTGAGCATGCTTTGTAACTGATTTCTGGACTGCAGTCTTTTTTCTTTCTTTCTCTAAACTTTCTCGCGCCTATTGTCGGAGCAGGTACTCCGACACTTTGCTTTGTTGTTGCATGCTGTCAAGTCATCTGTGACTTATTGCAGCCCTCAAAATGTCCTACCTGTGACAGCCCTGCTCAGCTCTTGTGCATTCCAGCCTGTGGCCTCCTTCATGGAGCCCATCCATCTCATACTGACCTTCCCCTTCTTCTTCTGCCTTTAACATTCCCTAGCGTGATTGTCTTTTCCAGGGAATCTTGCCTGTTTGAAAACCCTCTGCTTGCATGCAATCCTTGCTTATTCAATTGCATAGGTTGCAAACCTGGATTAGGTAAGATGCACTTGAGGACATCAGTTTATACACTGTCTAGAACATTCTGATCCTGGCTGCCTCCAAGGCTCTCTCTTCCACCTCTTCCAGGAACAGGCAGACATTTGAGGCATCGTCCATTGATCTACACCGGCTTCCTTTTTCTAGCTGCTTTTGAACACAAGGAAGAAAGTGGCAGTGGGTGCTTCAGAACTGCATGCATGAGCAGGCATAAGCAGCAGCATCTCTTATCCCCATGGTAACTATGTAAAAGGCACAGGTGATGGGAAGATGTCTTCCATTTTATTGCCTCCAAAAAGTGATCAGAAGGTGCAATGTGTGTGGGGAAGGCTAGACCATCTTTTTTCCTGGTCACTTGGCAATTCAGTGCATTGCATTTAGCTTCCATGCAGCCATCCAACTCCATGTATCTGGATAGAAGGCACTTAAAGAAACATGTGTGTATCTTCTGACACTGTTAACTCAGTTCTTCATGTAATGTTGACACTAATCAAGCTGCAAAGAAAGCCCCACGCTCTCACAGCCAGACTGAAAGGTAGTTTAACTAGCCTTATTAATTTATTGTACGTACTTCATACATAAATGATGGTTGCTATGGAATATTATCCTTTTGAGTCAAGGAGAATCTTTAGCCCTCCCTATTATTATATGTGTCTCAATACATAATTTTTCTATGCAATTACTATCATGAGGAGGCAGCCTGTACATCCTCATTTTCCTGAGAATGTGGTGTCTGAGTATCAAGACAGATTCATTTTCTTGTTAATTACATTCAGTCACAAAACATGAATGAATTTCCATTGCATATTATTCCCATTCCATATCTAGGGATAGTAGACGTAAAAGCTATACAGATCGCATACCTGATTTATTCCAATTTATGTTCTTAAAAGACAAAGCACTTTACAATCACACAGTTTTGTGAATTAGCAAGTATGATTCTAATCTAAGCCAATTTAAGAAAAACCAAACATGCTTTTTGAATTCAGTTGGATACACTATTGGACTTTGGTGATTAGCACAGAAAGAGAATAGCCATCATCTTAAAAATAATCTGTTCATTTTGTTCTGAACAGTTGAACTTTAGATTTTGGCTGGGTGTTTATGAGGTGTTGCTGAACACCGTGTACTATGTTTAAAAAAAACATAATCTCTTTCAAGTTATTCATAGAACATCCTTATTAATGTTGTTTATATATTTCAGATTATGATGAACCACTTTAACTTCCTTTGGAGTATTTCTCAATTCTGCTGCATTTGTTTTCATGTCGTGTGTGTGCGCATGCACAAGGGAATACACTGACTAGTACATACGGGACCTATTGCCAATTTCTGCCATGCTGTAGGAATGAAAGAGGTAGTTGTGCTTGGAACAAGCCTCAAGGTCAGAGAGATTTGGAGAGAGAGTCAGAATGGGCCTCTGGAAACTGGCCTCCAGATATCAAGATGGGAGAAGCAGAGGGGCTTATTTCAAAGACACCCTCTCCAGGTGTTGGGAGATAGGTTTCCCTCTTTATATGCTCAAAGCAACAGGCCAAGCTTTGGCAAAAGCGTTTTACTTTTCAAAGTACATCCAATAAGCACCATCACCACAGAATGAGTCCTTAAGCTTGCACAGAACAGTTTGTTGGACCCCATCTAGCAACTGCCTCCTTTTGAGTAAAACTGGCCCCTTACCAATTTACCAGGTCTGCAGCAATCTTACCATTGGTGGAAATTGGTGCATCTTACCATTGTGTAGAAGACTGTGACCGGGTGACCTATGCATCTTGTTCAATCTACTGTCTAGGTCCTGTTGATGGGCAACTTTAAAGCCCAACTTTGCCTTCTGTTGTTTGGACAGCTCTTCAAATAGAGGACAGCTTCAAAACAGACAACTGTGTTTTGCAAAGGAGGACACATGGCCACTCTAAGATTGATGTTTGTGTGTGTGCACGTGTACATGGCACAAATAAATGAGATTATCTCAAAACTCCTTTTCATGTCCCCACCAGCCTTGCCCTATGAAAAGGGAAAGCATCTCTCCCCCCCTCGCCCCCCCCCAATGCATATTTGGTGGCAGATGGCATTTGGGTGCTTGTTTCACATCTCCCTCATTTAAGACCATAGTTCAGTGTGCTGTGCAGAGGATAACACATGTCCAAATCATGAGAACTTCAGGCCATCAGGTTGCTAAGTTTAGCTTCATTTGGGAAGAGTTCACTGTCAGATGACTCATAGGTTAGCTTGGCCTGAGATGAGAACAAGCAATATGGAAGCTAGGCTCTGGGAAGAATGTAATGGGTGTTTTTCCAGTACCTTCATAACCTCACTAACTCTAGATAAAACAGCATGTTTTGCCTTTGATACTGTACATTCTTGCTTATGCAATGAATAAAAGCATGCAGTAATGACAACAGGGTGAAAGAATCAAATTTGACCAAATTTTTCACAAAAAGTGCATCACCTTTATGTGTTCTGGATACATGGGAACTTTATGTGAGGACTCCATTTAATAGTTGACTAGCATAGTCCAAACTACTCCAAAATTGTTTCAGTGATCAGTAGAAAAAGATCTTGAAAGGGGCTTTGATGCAGGCAGGACCTTCAGCTGTCGCTACCCAAATTTTCTCATTTTCAGCAGAAGTGTTCATTCCCTATCAATTAAAAAATTCAGGAGGCTTCACTACCCTCGAAATGGCTGCATGATCATCACGGACCATGTGATGGTGTCATTTCTTCAAGAAAGGGGAATGGTGTGCTAGGCCCATGGGCCAAACCTGCCCTGCCTAGGGGCAAATCCAGACTTCTAGGGTCTGCCATTTTCATGCCAAATCCTGCCATTTTTGTGCCATCCCCCCACTATAGAAGTTCAAAATGATTCACCTAAGCCCTAGACAAGTGTTGAAGATAAAATTCATTGGCAATGTTGGCATTTTTGCTCTACTCCTTTCACTTGTGTGTTCACTCACCACTTGAAAGCATTTCCCAAGATCTTCTCTGAAGTGTAAGTTGGCCGTTGGGCTGAGGAATTTTAGCACCTCTTATTTAAGTGCAATTTAAGGACTAGCAATAGGAACCTGTTGGATTATGAACCTGTTGGTGCTCAGGAACTCTCTGTGATTCTGACTTGGCTTCACCAAGTTCCCTTAGGACCTGCTTTCACTCCTGATGTTATTACCAGAGCACAACATGGCCCATACTTTCTCCCGACTCCAGCTTCTTGCTTATGAAGATCCCCTACATTTCCTAGTTGTTGCTTTACCAGTGACATCCTCCATCCCTGGCTCTCGGAAGTTTCAGTGGTGGCCATGACAGCAAGAAGCAGAGAGAGCCTTATTTTTCTTCTACTCCCACCCCATCTTCTACTTCCTCCCCTTTGTTCTATCTCTGACACTCAGATGTAGCTTCAGCAGTGTTTGTGGATCATCCAGGGATGAAATGGGGAAGGAAAGAGGCAGAGACATGATATTGTAGCCACTTTATGTCAAGATGAGAGAGAGTCTTCTCTTGGTCTTGTTGCATTCAAACTCAGTGACTATCATGTCTCGGAAGCATGCTCAGAATGAAACAAGTTGCAACACATTTCCTGAACGTATGAAAGCAGTTTATTCTATGCCAAATCAAGAATAGGAATGGTGATAATATGATTTCAATTTAAAACACAACCCCCTCCCACCTTCCTTTTATGGACAGAATACAGTGATATGCTTGATTAGTTTAGCTGTGTGTAGCTAGTGAAAAACTCTGCACACCAAATGGAAACTTGCAGTTCCTAGCTGACTTTACAAACTGCACTTAATTCCATAGACCTCGTAGAACTTTAGATAAAATACCATTGTGTTCCCTTTTCTGTCATTTGCCCATAATTGAACTGATCTGAGGAGTATGACAAACTAAACCATTAATAGGAACAAGTTTTTTTCTTTTTCTTTTTGCATAGCTAAAAGGATTCTGTAAGTGGTATCGTGGTATCCAGAACAAGTTTTTTATGTTCATTTTTGTTAAACAATCAAAACATGCTTTGAAGAATGAATTGCCTTTGAATTACAAAGTAGATATGGCTACCTGGTGTGAGAGAATTTATGCTGAAAGATTTACAGGAAAGTTGGTAATAGAGTGGCGTGAGAGGGAGAAAATGCAGTTTTGCCTATATTCCTGTTTGTCACTGTACATATTTCAAGATAGGTGTTGCTGAGGTATGATGTACTGCTGCCAGGAAGTTTTGCTGAATTTAGGGAGCAAAGTCGCCCACCACACGGTTGGTGTAACTACCTGGAACAGATTGTGAATGTCAATGAACAAAACAATCCAAACACTGCTCCACAAAAAATACCTCGAATGAGGTGTGTGCTGGGAGCCAGACCAGAAGGACATAAGATGGCTTGGGTGACCTTGATCTGGAAGGACAATCCATATGTGAGAAAAGAAAAGATGTGGGTGAGGACAACTTGTGCCGCTGTCATTACTTTGACAATAAGGAACAAGAGACAAATGACTGGAATAAACCAAAATGTGACCATGGAATCAGTTCCTCCATTTAATAAGCTTAATGTTAATTCCTTATCATCACACAGGGTGTGGGGTTAATGATGGCTGAGAGATACATAGGAAAAAACCTGATGCAGATATCTTGACCAGGCTACTGTCAGCTGGCCTGGTGAAGGAATGGATGAATCTTCTTTGTTCCTCATGCACCTTCAGTAATAGATGCAGTGGCTGCTTCATATACAGGTGTGGTGGTACAATTTGCACAATCCTCACAACCCCAGAGATATTGTACACTTGCAACAAAATGAACTTCCTGTGTGTGATGAAGGGACATCACACATTTCTCTGCAATGCACATGGATCTCTGTCTTCGAAATCTCATCCTGGTGAATGGCAAGGAATGGCAACAGAAGCCCTCTGATACCTCCGCATGAAAGGCCTTGGTTAGAAGGTGGCACTGCAGCACATGAACAAATAAGCTGCCTCAAGGGTGTTCTAGTTCACAATTTGGGATGCTGGGATAGGCGGAGCTGCCACTGAAGATGCTTCAGAAGCTGCAGCTTGGGTACAAGGTACAAGCCAGACTGAAATTGGGGACAAGAAGATCTTTGGCTATGGGGCCCTATAGAAATGAATGCAAGAAGAAGGTCCCAACATAGACCACTGGTTGTGGTCCTCTTGGGTCTGTTTTCAAGCCCAATCAACGTGCTGTTTTTGAGAGGGGATAGCCTATTTGGCAGCAGGTCCTTCCCCCAGTTATTGTAATTAACTACCCAGCAAAGCCTGCCTGACATCTGTATAGGGGATCTGAAGGTGAGGGGTGCATTCATTTTCGTGTTTATAAATCAGCATCCAAATGCTGCAAGCTTTCAACGATTTTTGTCCCTGGAAAACAAACCCAGGTAAGTACTGCATGGGTCACCATGCGGGTCATCATGCCATTTGGGGATGGGGGAACACATAGTGATACAGGGTGGCTTCCTGACCCGTCTGTGAGAGAACAGAGGCCAAACCTAGTACTATTAATATTATATATCTCTGAAACCCTAATGGTATAACTGGGCAGTGCAAGCGCACAGCTCACAATAAATACATACACACATGGATACAATTCTTAGAAAGCACATCCTTTTGATCTTTTCAGTTAGTGTGGCTTGTTAGGAAGGCAGGTTTTTGCCTGAATTAATTTTTTCTTGCATGGGGGGCTGTGGGATGAAAGAGGAGTACACCAGGAATGGGAGCATCTAGAGAGGAGAAATAAGACTTGAATTAAGATGTCCATTCTTGAATACTGAAGCTTTGCTATTTGAGTACTGGATGCTTGTATAGACCTTTATCGTGTATTACATATCCTAAATATGTTATCATCCTTGATGGTGATGGTGATGCATCATTATTATAATTACTAATAACCCCAGATTTGGGAATCCATGGTACAAATGTTTGGGAGAATGTCAGTAGCATATTATTAGTATTATCATTTGATTTCTAGCCTGCCCCGATAACTACACAGTTACCTAGGTGGGTTACAAGCAATAAAACCATATAAAATTAGCAAATGAAAATCAAGTATAAATGTGCAATGTGGAGACCTGAGGCTGCCATCTTTGGTAGGAACACTCCAGAAAATCATTGTTACATATTAGGCATATCGTGAATATATTAGCTTGTCAATCAACTACATGGCCTTTCAAATGCTGTGGATTCAAAACCAGTCATGCACTTATCTTACATGAAGAATTAGTTTTAGTATCTGCAAGGGCAGAAATGATGGAAATCTTCATCATTAACGTGATTAGGGATAGTTTTTACTGCCATGTGTTAAACTTGAGGGCAGCTCTCCTCAGCTTTGGTTTAAAGTCAGATCTACGACTTTTTAAAGATTTGCAAGTTTTCTAGGCCACTCAAAGGTAAAATGGAATTCTTATGACGTGTGAAGCCGAGCCACTGCCTCCAACCCCCAGCCATGCAATCAATCCAGAAAAAATACTGTGACTGATTGTATCAAAGGGTGATTAGAATTATAACATTGTAAATAATGCACCAGCCTCTACATGCAAGAATATTCTCCCAGTGGCATTTCATGCTTTGCTCCCTAATTTGCAAGTTGCTATCATACTGTTCTAAATGTGCTTAAAATTCTAACCTGTTTTAAAAAGTATCCTGTGTCTTATGTGTCTTGATTCATAATAAACCTTTAAGATGAGAAATGAAAAAGATTGAAAAAGCCAAAACGGATTCCATGAAGGAGTAGTCTTGGACCTCCATACACAACGAGAATTTCCTAAAATGTGTGCTTACTTTCTCTGTCCAGAATATTCTCCGAGAGTCATCTGAATGCACCAACCCTGTTTATTTGGGAAGGAAACTAGTTTTACCCCAACTCAGTGATTTTTGTGACAGGTCAAGTCCTGGCATAGAGGGAGTGCCTGTCAAGAGGTTATTCAAGTATGTAACATCCTTCCTGGAGATGACAGAAATGGATGTAAAGGAGCTGCCAATGAAAATGCACAAAACTTCTCTCTGAAGTTAGGAAGCAAGGCAACCACGATCAAAAGTACACATCTTCTCCTTATTTACAGATTTTTTTAAGGCTTTACTATCTTGATTTCCCTACTATGTTTCTACTGCATAAAATTTTGAATTTGTTAATTCCATATTGCTTCCTTTCTACCTTTTCCCCCCCTCAGTGTTTGCTTCATCATGGTAGTGGCTTTTTAAAGGAGCTGAAAAGAATCTTGCAATATTTGATGCAGTGTGAAGGAGGCCATGAGTGGAGTTCTTATTTTATTTTAGGTTTTTTTTGTTTTTTTTTAAGGAAAAGAAGTTCCTTCTGCTCCCACACAAAAATTCATGGAGGAAAGAGAAGGGGAGAAGAATGGAAGGCCATAGTGTTTGCCTGCCATTTTCCCATCTTACATGGGATCAGTGATCAGTTGGACTTGGAGAGACCTTGTCCCTGGCGAATGAAGGTTCCCTGCAAAAAACCTGGCCTGAAGACCCTTTCTATGTCATTTCTGCTTTCTACATAAACGTTTGATATTTCCCACAAACAGGTTCAGAAAACGCAAGCTTACATGATTTAAAATACAAGCACACTGTGAGTCAATTACATTTCCTTCCAAAGCAAGGGAAACATGAATGCTTGTGGCAAAAAGTACAAGAAGTTATTTCCTTTCAAAAATTTCAAGTCACTGGGCAAAGAAAATCTGCTATTCTCATTTTCTAATCTCATGGTTGTGAACTACTTGACCCATTTCTATCAACCTTCCAACTTTCTCAAGAGCGTGGCAGAATAGCAGTGTATATGAGCATGACATAAAGTATTTCAAAAGTGACCTTGGAGAGTTTAAGCTCTTATGAATATATTTCAGAAAAGCTGGAAAAACAAACCATGATTTCCAGGCCGTGATGGAGGATGCCAACTAAATCTTGGGCAGACCCTTTCCTCCCCCTAAACCAAGCACGCTTGCCTTTCGAAAGGGTCCTGACCCTTGATATATGGGAAGAATGATTTTAATGGATTCATTGGCTACAGCCGCTTTGAAGAAAAATGCCTGCTTGTTTTGTTTGAGATCAAAACTTGGGGCCATTTAATTGTATGGCTTTATGTCTGCATTTATCATCACAAGAAACTGAAAGGAAAGAATACTACTGAATGGAAATATTATTTGTGAAAGCTGTCCTAGATTGATTTGTTTTAGGATTGTGGACACGTGTGGACACACACACATGGTGGCCATCTCTCCTCTCATGCTCCCTCATGGGCTTACCTAATGGTGGTACTGTAATGGACCATGGACTCTGGCATATTACCTGAGCAGCATTGCCAGCTTGGTTCAGTAGACCTTTAGGGTACCACTGCTCCCGAGTTAACCTGGGTTAAATTGTGTACCTGGGAAGGAGGAAGCCAAGGAATCAGATCCAGGATCCTGGGCACCCCAATTTACGCCACATTTCAAACTGACTTCTCAAGATAGTGCGCATGTGCTTGGGCCTAGGTCTTCCACTGGTAGGTCAGGACTCATTCGTAAGTCTCAGCCAGACCACGATGAATTACAATAGCAGTCCTCTAATTGCAGAAATATATAGCAAAGATATTGGTATGGCTAAAGGTTCAACGTTTAACAAAATTGAGAGGGCAAAGTTTTTCCCACTGTACTCCTGGGAACTCTAGAATTTGTTTTATTTATTTATTTACATATATTTGTAGGACTCCTATAATTGTTGAAGCCTTCCTAGGCAGCTTAGAATGTGCTCCTCACTTGGTTCTTAGTGGAGTTCAGCACAGAATTGAGCCACGGGCAAATTTGGAAATGTGAAGCTGTCGTGTCTGCCATGCATGTTTGCTCAGCATGAAGAGCAAGCCATTTTCCAAGACTGGAGCGCAAGGTATAGCTTGGACTTGGATCCCAAATACCAGCCACATGAAGACCAAGAATATATCTATTTTACTGAAGACTGATGGCGTTTGAAGAAACATGTATCGTTCTCACACATACGAAGCTACTCCTTACATGCACACAGAGAGAGAGAGAAAAAACACAGAAGACATATGCAAAACGATCCCTTCTTTCCACCCGACCCAACTTTCACAAAGGGAGGCACACAGAAGAAGACCCTTTACAAGATAAACATGCATAAATATACATATGTATGCTAATCCACATACATAAATACTACTAAACCCATTTTTCAAGGTTCAGGCAAACACACACACAGGTTAAATATCCCAGTGGCTGATCCTTCTACCAACTCTCCCCACCCAAGAATACCATGAAGGTTGAACAAGTTTTAATTGGCTGGATGGACTGGCTGGAAAGTAGATTTCCAAGTATCCCATCCTCTTCCCTTCTCGTTACTCCAAAAAATGTTCTAGGCCCACATGGTTTCTAGCATACTCAAATTTAATTAAATATATAACTATATAGCTTTTTAAAGTACAGTGGTACCTTGGCTCATGAATGCCTCAGTTCATAACCAAATTGGGTTGCGAACAGAAATTTCATAAAAATTTTGCTGCAGGTTGTGAACTCTGCACTGGGTGACGATCGCAAGCGCACCAGCCTTCCCTGCACGGGTGCGATTGTGGTTGCGCTCTGGAGGGGGGGGGGAGATGGTCACCATTGCGCCCGTGTTGTGCCTGAGTGCTCCCGCACCTGCGCCTGCCCCCCCCAGTGTGCCCACCTCCCCCCAGTGCACCCGTGCCCATCTTCCCCCCCAGCGTGCCTGCGATTGCACCTGTCTCCCCCCCGCACGATTGCTGGGGGGGGGAGATGGCCTCAATCTTTGTCGTTCTTTGTTTGCTCTGCTTCAAACCTTTTGTTTACTTTGCTTCAAATTTTTGTGATTTAAAAAAATAGTTGCAGAATGGATTAACCTTATTTATATTGAATCTTATGGGGAAATTTAACTTGGCTCATGACCAATTTGGGTCACAACCAGAGTCTTGGAACAGATTAAGTTCTTGAGCCAAGGTACCACTCTACCTAAGTGATGGAGAGGCAGACAGCAAGGAAAAGGATTTAGATGAAACTCCAGAAAGAACTTCCTGATAGTGGACGTTGTTACTCAGATTGTTGGGTAGGTGGTAGCCTTTCATTTGTTCAAGTCTTTTAAGCAGAGTCTGGATGGTCACCTCATAGGGATGCTGCAGTCATAAATTCCCAGGTCTGAACCAAATGACCTTCATGTCTCTCCAATTCTGTATGTTAGGAAGGGCAGCTTGCTCAGAGCTCTTGTTCTTTCCTCTTCATCTGCTCTACCTGAGAAGAGATGAGTATGGTGTAGGTAACCTAGTACCCTCTCCCAATGCATTTGATTCCAACTCCCAGAATCCTTGGATATTGGTCATGTTGTTTGAGGCTAATGGGAGTAGTAATCCTAAACAAGGTTCCCCAGTCACCACTCTGAACTACGACTGGGAGAAATGAACTGAGCATATCACACTTTAGACTTGTCAACCAAAACTCAGCTATGCTTTGAAATATGCTGTTCTTTGAATTTCACAGTCAAAAATATGTAACAATATGGCTATTAAGTAAAAGGATATCTTAGTGAAAATAACATTCAAAATCATATTATATTAGTAAAATTGCTTGCAGGGACATATATGCAGGTCAATGTGCAGTTAAAATCCATACATGAGAAGAAAAGTGTACAAAATGTGTGTGCATAAAGCTCAAAAGTCCAATGTGAATAAGACTGAAGTTTGGGACCATTTTCAAAGGTCAAACAAGGTTGGGAGAAAGAGAAATGAAGAAAAATCAAGACTCAGTAGGTTCCCTAGAAGTTTTCCTAGAACTTACTAGGGTCCTTTGCAACCATTTCTTGAAGGGAGGGAATTTGGAATTGACTGTTCCAAGAGATGCTTTCGAGCAGTGGATAGCACTTGAACGCCAATTCCCTCCCAGATCAAGGAGAATGTTTTTATAACTGTGTTTCCTATTGATAATTCCTGGTCTCAAAACTGTAATGCTAATGAATAGCATGCTACTTATTTGCAACTGGCTTTGTTCTGCACTGATAACTCTCTTGTTCTTCTATCTGTTGGGTTTTCTCATATGTCTTTATTGTATTCTGGACTTAGGATGCAATTGTAAGGAAATAATTTCAGATACCAACTGTAAAAAAATCATCTGTAATATTTTCTTCCCATTGTGCTTAGTTGCTAGATCATTTGACTACACAAGTGTATCATTTATTTTGTCAATCAGAGCTAGTTTGCCTGGGATGAAAACCAATATATTCTTCTTAACTTCACTTGTTTTTTGTCTCTGCAAAGGATACATGAGAAGAAGGTGGCAGGCCCAAAGGAATGCACATTTACTTTGTAAAAGGTAGACCATTAGGAAGAACAAAGAATTGACTAGGAGGCGTTTGTGAAGTAAAAAGAGGAAGGAAAAATGTGCACACTGAAAGCTGAATGGATGATAGATAAAGTCGTAGGATATGAAATAATGAACGCAAGTTGCAGCAGACCAGATTCAGGCTAGAAAAGTTTCCTCACGGTCAGAGCAATACGACCGTGGAACCAGCTGCCCAGAGAGACATGCAAAAAGAAGCTGGGCAGCCACCTGAGTGGGATGGTGTGAATTGGCGCCCTGCCACAGCAGGGGGTGGACCCAATTCGATGCATTTATGAAACCACCTGCTAAAAGAGGCAGCATTTATAAATTCAGAATCACTTTTGATGTCTAGATATAAGCGCTTGGACTCCCCACTTTCCTTTGTTATGCTTTCTTCGCAGCAGGGGTGAAGGATGTCTTGCTAAAATCAGTTGTATTTTTAAGCTTCGGTACTTTTTATCATGCTTCCATAGAGAATTTTACCACCTTTTTCACTGACACAAATAAATTAAGCACAAAGAGCCAGCCCTGAAACCTGAAAGAGTTGAACTGTTTTGTGGTATATGTGGTATATGAAAGTATCTTATGTCAGTACTAATTGGGTGAGGAATCTGGTGATAATTTCAACCATACCCTGGCACTTGTTTTCAGCATTAAGGCTCATCCTTACAATATGTAAGACTTACAACACGTTTATTGAATTTATATCCCACCTTTTTCTTCTTGAGAGAAGCCCAAGATAGCTTATATAGCTCTCCTTATTCAATTTTCTCCTCATAACAACCTATGAAGTGGGTTAGGCTAGCCCAAAGTTGCCCAAAGAGTGTCATGGCTAAGTGGAGACTAGCATCCAGATCTTTTAGGTCCTCAGGCAAACATCCTAACCCAGCACAATGGCAGGCATGTCCACTAGTGCTTCACTGCAGAGTTAACTGGAATACTAGAAAAAGGATCTGGCTCTTGCAGAACCCTGGTTTAACTACTGTCTGAATTGAACAAAAAGCTGTTATGTTCAGTGAAGACAGTTTTATGGTTGTTGTTAGCAGTCCAAGTACATGGGACACCGGGACATGAGGCCAAATCAATCTTACTGTGCCTCATGCCCATAGGAGGTTTCGACTTTGCCATACCACATGGTGAATTGATTTCCAAACCAAAGGTTCTATAAACTGGGTATAATACAGCATAGCCACCTGCCATGCAAAGAGGTGTGTGTAGAGGGTTTAATTTTCCACTGGGCACACATGCTTAAAATAGCGCTTTCGATCACAGTCATTCCACGGTTTGCATTTTTATACTGTCCAACTGTTCACAGAACCAACCATCAAAGCCACAAAATAGAAAAGCAAATTACAGCTTAAAAGCTTAAAACAACAAAAGAAAGTCAAATTAAAAATGAAGTAGAAGTCCACAGCAAAGCAATTATCTAAAAGCACACCAAAACATTGGTTGTAACTGAAGGTCCAAAAAGCCTGGGAATTTGTTTTAAAGGTCTTCAAGAGGACCATAAGGCATCCAGCAAACTTCTCAGAGGGAACACGTGGAATGTTTTATAATTCTGGACTGAATCAGGATGCCAATGTTGGCTTAAAAGTCTCTGCATGACCACAGCTTTGCTTCCCCTAAAACAAACGAATGAAATGCAGCACTGCCCAAGGCTCTGTACGAATGCATATCAACTTTCCAGACCCGTCCTTGCTAAGTGAGCCCTGGCCTGCCTTCCTGACCGCAAATATCCTGTTGAACTCCCTTGCTAAGGAGCTATTCCGTTTAAATAAAGTTTCTGCCTTTTGGGAAGATAGTAAGAAAGTCTTTTTGTTTCCCAGGGATCTCTAGAAGTTGTATGTCAAATTTAGAATGCTGCAGCATTTTAACTGTCTTGCTGTTCAAAATAGGGTTTATTGATATTGTGGTTTTACTCTTCTGGGTTTTATGGAGATTTTATTTCAGTATGGACTAAATCTTTTTTTGCTGTTTTAATTGAAAACCATGGGTCCAAATGGAAGCATAAAGATCATAACTTGTAAATAAAATATGGATGCTATCCAATGAATTACTAGTATAAACAAAAACATTGCTGTGATTCTTTGCTAAGGGGCAAATGCCTTCATTGCTGGAAAGGGGAACACAGTGCTTCAAACAGGGGCAAGATTACAGACAGAAGCAAACTCGGTTCTAATTGTGAGAACTATTACATGTCTGCTTGCTTAAAAGATTTTCCTACACTTCCTTAAGGAATTATCCAAATAATCCAGTAAAAACGATGAAAGCTACATCAGTTTCCACAATGGATGTACAGAATTTTAATGCATGGTGAACGGTACAAACATTTCTGTGTTTATTCAGTTTTGGGGGAGATTAGAACATAAACCAGCAGTGGAAGAATTGAAATCATTTTTAAAAGGTTTGAACACTACAAGTTATGAAACCTGCAAGTCCTACTATTTGTTCTTTTCTTTTTAATTTTGCTAGATATACCTCGTTTAGCATACATAAAATTGCTGATGGTACAGAACTAAGTATGGCAATATAGGCAAATTACTGTATGCATTTGTGCTTATTTAACACCCACAAATGTGTACTCTCACAATAATGTGATGAAGGCTAGGTTGAATTATAGTAAATTTAAAAAAGGCCAACCAGTCAGTTTCATATCCTTATCCCACTTCTTGAAAATGCAGTGATTTTGAAGAGTTTTCACTTTGATTTATAGCTCAACCAAAATCATATACTAAAAGGTAAATACTGATTAAAAATCTCCTTCAGGGATTTAAGTAGTTTTATTAAAACTCTTGAATTTCCTCAAAATTGTCTGGTTCTTTTGCTCCATGCTGCTATGATATTTAGCTAGATTTGGTCTTGCTATGGCATTGTTCCATAATCTTCACTTTTCAGCAAAATATTGGATGGATGCAGATGTGCCAGATCATTAGTGTATTCTTTGTTTTTGTGGAACAAGAAAGAGGTGAAGCTCTCCTATCCCAAGGGATTGGGAGTACTTTTTCATGATTTTTGCAATATTCCCAGTCCAGAGAGCTTAACCTTACTGTACTTTTCATATCCAAAAGAACGGGACATAATTGTTCCCAACTGAACTACTATTTCATCAGAGAGCAACACTGTGAAGTAACAAATAGCTTTTGCTTTATTTCTAGATCTTGTTAGATCTGTGCCACCATTTATTAACTGTCCATCCAAGTCAGGATAGAAATCTTTTTTCATCCCTGGGGCAAGCTCAGTTTTGGAGAAACTATTGCAGTCACTTTCGAGCATTGAAGATGGGACTAAAAGCAAAATGGACCAAAAGCAAAGAACAGTACCAAAATTCCAGGGAATTGTAATGTATGCCTCTCATTGCCAATCCCAAAGTCTTGAAAGAAAGAACTTTTCCAACCTTTTCAAATGGAGAAATAACTATGTAAAAGCTGGGCAACCAGGAAATGGCCAGAGGTCAAGAGAAAATGGAAGGGCTTGTAGTCATCTGGAAACACCCAGAGGGCCAAATAGAAACTCTAGGAGAGCTGAATTTGGTCATGAGCCTGAGGTCTTGCACCCTTGCTCTGTATTAATTAATCCCTAAGATCTGAGACCATTTTTGTTCAGCAGTTTCTTGCCAACTCACTTTTTAAAGGCAAGCACTGTTGTAAACAATTAAGTGGACTTCAGTAGTAAGGATGTTTGCCAATCACCCAACTCACCTTTCTTAGGAGAAAAGGGCAGTTTTTTTATATAACCATGAGAGTTTAAAATTCATCACAATGCTTGCTCTTGTAATAACAGCAACAAAATTAATTTAATTTTAACCATATCAAAGAGCAGGCCTGTAATCTCACGCAACCCTCCATCCAAACATACAAAGCCACATCTCTATTTCCTACAACACATGTCACACATTGCAAAACAGTGTCACCTGGTGATGGTGAAAGAGATGGGATAAATTATGAGGGCATTTGTGTTTTCTTTTTTCTCTTTAATTGCAGCTGCTAAGGCTTCAAACACTGCACATGATTATGTTTTATATGCAAATGATTTAAACTCCTGTCACAATTTACAATTCCTTGTATTAAAAATGTGATGTCACCCCCTAAAAATAGATTAAAGGAAAAGGAAGGATCTAATAGCATGCATAGTTATTTGGGAAAAGGAGTGATCCAAAAATACATATTTGAAAACTGATAAATGCATGGATGGACGGACGGACAAACGAAGACGGGCAGCCAGGCAGGGCACATGTGAGCAGCTGAGTTCAGGTGCAAGGTTTGGGCTGCCTGTCCATTCTTGTTCCGGCAGTTCTGTGTGTCCCCTTAGCTGCCTTCAGAGCCTAGGAGGTATACATTAAACCACACTTATTATAGGAAATAATTATGAGGACAGAGCTGCCTGCAGATTGCCAGAGAGAAATCCATAAAGCGTGACCTGTGTGCATTGGAGGAAGAGCCAAGTGATCCTGCATTTTGTAAACCGCATGTTTAATTGGCAAAACATAACTCTTACTTATAGCATTGGTAATTATAAGATGCTTTATTTATATCTTAGCCCCTTTGGAGCTCTCCTGATTAACAGCGTTGCCCTCCATCGCTGTAAGATAGGCCTGCACAACTGAATTTATTCCACACAAAAATGTCAGCGGCTGTATTGCATGGAATACTGCTAAAAGTCGGCTGAGAAGTAATGGGCCATTTTATGCAAAGAGCAAACCCAAGTGCTCAGCTTTTCCATGTGCTCTTCCTGAAGGCGGAAGGCCAAAAGGGATGCTGACGCCTGCTCTCCTTCCACATGGTTGCTCCCTCACTGCATCTTCATCTGCCTCTCCCTGCCCTCACCTGCTCCATCTTCCCACTGACTGACCACATTTCTCTCCTGTTCCTTCTCCACACCCTGCATCTCATTGCTGTTCTCTGGAGAGTTGGGCTGATCCAAAAAAGCACCTGAGATCTCACTGCAGAGAGCTGGTAAAAACCCGCATTCTTAGAGCCAAGCACTGTGGGAAGTGGTATGCTTGAAGATCACCTGTACTTCCCTGCAACAAGAAAAACAAGGTATGTCTGCTAATCACACCACTGAAGGAACATTTACTCTCCCCCTCCCTTGTTCTATTAAATTATCTAGTCCTGGAATACAGACTGCTTAGATAATTTGACCTTCATCATGAAATTTTGCTTTCGGTAAAGGGGATACTGCTTCCAGTTTGTAATGTGGCATAGTTTTAATTTGTTTGATTGGTTCTCTTAATTTGACTAGTGCTACTAAGTACAGGCATATTTTGTTTTATCGTGCTTTGCTTAATTGCACTTCACAGATGTTGCATTTTTTGGCCACCCTGAGTTGAGCTAGTCTATCGGTGTCATTTTTCCAACAGCATTCCCTGTGTCACATATTGGTAATTCTCGCAGTATTTCAAACTTTTGCATTATTATGCTATTTTATTAGTATGCTGATCTGTGATCAAAGATCTTTGATGTAATTAGTGTAATTCTTTTGGAGTGCCACAAAGACGAGGAACGTGATTGATAAGCGTTGCGTGTGTTCTGACTGCTCCGTCAAAAGTTTGCTCCCTCATCTTTCTCCGTCTCCTTGGGCATCTCTAGTCCCTGAGACTACAGTTTTGAAGAAAGTAGTTCTACATTGGCAAAATGCTATTAAACAGTGCTGCATGCTACAGAGCAATCTTTCATGAAAGATAGTCAATCGATGCGGCAAACTTCACTGTTGTCTTATTTTAAGAAATTGCTACAGTAACCACCATCCTGATGAGTCAACACCAAGCAAAGATGCTCCCACAGCAAAAGATTACGGCTTACTGAGGATGAGTCACATGAGATGCTGGTTAGCAAGTATTTTTAATTGAGGTATGTACATTCTTTTAGACATAATGCTATTGCACACTTTGAAGAGTACAGTATATTGTAAACATAACTTTTAAATGCACTGGGAAACAAAAAAAATCATGTGACTTGCTTTATTGCTATATTCACTTTATTGTGGTTGTCTGGAACCAAATTCACAATTTAGCTGAAGTATGCTTATAATCTGTAATAGTTTTGTGCTTGCTGGAAGATGAATGATAAATTATAGGGCAATAGTAATTCTCACTACTGAGTAATAAGGTAAGGTGAATATGTCAATTTCAGTTTCCCTCAGTTTTCTAATCCAAAATTTGTTTTGTCCGAAACTTTGAACACGCTCTTAACCCTAAACTTGGATTGTCCTGAATTTGAAAATATATCATGGGAACGTGTAAATATTGCTGTGTGCATTTTTCCTAATATGTACATTCTATATGTCATGTTGTTGGATACAAATATGGCAGTTTTCCTGATATAAAGTTACTGGAGGTTATGTTAATGCAGATGTGTACTTTTGGCCACAAAGTCACGCTACCTTTCCCAATTTTTATTTCAGAAATACTTGTCCGCTTTTTCACTAATAACTGGAACTGCTCCACAGTGTAGGCCATCTAGCTGCAGTCATCTTGATTTCCCAGGAATGCTCCTGGGCAGGTTCCATGCCCATTGGGACTAGCCATGATCACCCATGGCAGCCATTTTATGGTTGTGCCCAGGACAGGTTCTCAAATTCCCAGATGTGTTTATGTCTCAAAAGGTTGCCAATCCCTGATCTAAATTGTCAGGATTCAGGTGGGCAATCCCTACCTCCTTTTCCTTAAAACAAAACACCAAATTTCCACTGATTTCAACATTCCAAGCACAAGAGCTACATTTGGAAAATGCAGTTAAAGCAACCTTGCTAATCTGGTGCTATCCAGATGTTTCTCAGACTATGACTGACTGGGAATGATGGAAGCTGTAGTACTACAGTTCTGCAAGGAACTAGACTGAATTAAAGGAAGCATTTTTCACTGATCTCAGTAACACTCTTCCTTTGCAATGCTGTTTGCTTTAACGAGGCCAGAGCCTGTAAAAGCTTCTAATATCTTGGACATGGTGGAGACATCATGAGAGGGACTAAACAGGTGAGGAGCATCACTAGAAAAAGCCCACTGCCTGGTTGATAATTTCACCAGCAAGAGGGCCTCTCTTTCTCAGCTTGTATGAACGTTCATATATTGGAATGTTTTCCATTTTGTTCTTCCTTCAGAGGGGTGTGGGAAAACCGAGATTTGTACTCTACTCCCCTTTCACCCCCCCAAAAAAACAGATACAAGTTTATCAATGATTTCACTGCCTAAGAATTCTTTTCTGAAGAATGTATACAATCAACTAGCAAACCCCACAGATTGAAAAAGCAAAAATGTTTCACACTTAATGAAGGTGGGATGGAGCGCTTCTGTGCGCTCTGACTTTTTCCCAAATAAGCTTCATTTTCCCTGCAGTATGTGGGAAAGGCTTAGACCAGGGAATCCCAGTTTCAAATGCTCATGCAGCACAAATTTTAGTTATTTTATTATATTTACATTTCTCCTTTTTCCCTTTCAAGGAACTCAAGGCAGCTCCTCCTCCTCTCAATCTTATCCCAACAAAAACAAACCTGTTATGTTGGTTGGGCTGAGAGTCTGTGACTGGCCCAAAGTCTCCCAGGGCTAAGAGAGGACTTGGACCCAGGTATCCTGAGTCCCAGACATGTGCTCTTAACCACTGCACCACCCTGGCTTTCAGGTTCACTTGGTGACACTGGTCCAGTTGTCTACCTTTTGCCTAACCTGCCTCACACAGGTTTTAAGGATACAATGGAGGTCACTCCACACAGAAGAGTATAAGGGAATAGAAGAATTCAGATTCAAAGAGAGAGTCATGGGCACTGTGAACCGGCTCAAAAGCAGAGTGAAATCAGCGGTCAGAAATAAACTCGTTATGAGCAATTGGAAACATGCATGTTTCTGCATTATTTGCACATGAAGCAGTATGTAGAATCATTGCAGCTTTCCTGTTCCTTTAGCTTTCTAAGCCTCTAGTCCCTATCGTTTTCCTGTCTGCTCAACCACCCCTGCTGTAGGATAAAACACACCTCATATTCTGCTTTTGGTTGACTGTCTGTCTTCCATTCATAACACTTCCATGTCCATTTTGTTCCTCTGTATACTGGTTTCCTTAAAAAAATATTTTATATGGCCAAAGGTGAAGCCCATTTTTTCTCTTTTAAGGTATTTAAAGATGAATTTTTAAGCAGTGCTAAATCCAAAAGAATAAAGAACTTGTAATATTCATCATGTCAGGAATTCTGTTAAAAAATAGAGAAAACCAAATAGAAATAGTGTTGTGACTGATTTTACTTACAACATGATGTTTATTTAAAGTTGTCATTTTCAGTAGCAATCTGTTTGGGATAGTTTATGAACTCTCAGCAGATACTTTTGTGATTTAGATTAGGTTATAAACACATCCATGTTGCACTCAGACTCTGGGAATTACTCTCTGCCCCACCAACTGAGCGGCTTGAGGCAAAAATAACTTTAGAAATCCCTTGTTCTCATCTGGTTCATGCTAAGCATCCTCATGCTTTGCTGTGCAGAAGATTATTTTTCTCTGCTTTCATTGATAAGAGCTCATCAAAGGTTTATTTCTGTTTTCCTTTACGTTTACATCTAGGCAAGTGGGCACCCCTTGGTCGCCAGCAGAGATTATTCGTTATCCTCTTTCTTGTCATCGCCACCACTTGCTTGCCCAACAGGCAGAGAGCTGTGAGCATAGAGGTTGTGGCTTCTACTGCTCTTGAGGTTCCTCACCACCAGTGTTGTCCAGCCCAGAATGAGAGACCAGTGAGCAAGCACAGTCCAATGGTGAAGATCTCTGTGGGTCCATTGGCAGGTTCCTCACCATGGAGGCCCACTGTCATGAGCTAGGCGTCCTGTCCCAAACGAGACAGGCACTTCATCAATTACCAAAAGAGTCCTTATTCCATACAGAAACAACATATTCACAAGCCTTGAAACACATGCACCAGGTGGAATGACTGACCGAAAAGCAGAAGGTAACCATTAACTGACCATAATGACTGACCAAAAAACAGAAGGTAACCATTAACTGACCCTAATGACTGACCGAAAGCAGAAGGTAACCATTAACGGGGAATCATCGGGATGGCGGCCAGTGACAAGCAGGGTGCCCCAGGGCTCTGTCCTGGGGCCGATCCTGTTTAATCTTTTCATTAATGACATGGAAGAAGGGGTGAACAGTCTGCTGATCAGATTCACAGACGACACTAAAACTGGAGCGGTGGCCACAACTGAGGAGCAGGTAGTCCAGATCTAAAAGGATCTGGACAGACTATGGTAGTGGGCAGGAGACAACAGGATGGCGTTCAATGTGGATAAGTGCAAGGTCTTGCACTTGGGGCATAGAAATAGCTGTCATAAGTACAGGTTAGGTGACAAGTGGCTGGAGAGCAGCACTTGTGAAAGGGACCTCGGGGTGCTGGTTGACTGCAGGCTGAACATGAGTCAGCAGTGTGATGCGGTGGTCAAGACGGTGAATGCCACCCTGGGTTGCATAGCCAGAAGTGTGGCTTCTAGATCAAGAGAGGTATTACTACCACTCTACATGACTCTAGTGCGCCCGCAACTGGAGTATTGTTTTCAGTTTTGGGCCCCTCATTACAGGAAGAATATAGGCAGGTTGGAATTGGTGCAGCGTAGGGCCACAAGGCTGGTGGCCGGTTTGCAGGGGATGCCGTATGAGGCGAGACTGAGGGAGCTGGGTCTCTTCAGCCTGGAGAAGAGGAGACTCAGAAGGGATCTGTTGGCGACATACAGGTATGTGAGGGGACGTCACACGGAGGTGGGAAGAGACCTGTTCTCTCCTGCAGAGGAAGGCAGGACGCGCTCCAACGGAGCAAAGCTCAGGGAGCCAAGGTTCCATTTGGATGCCAGGAAGCACTTCCTGACAGTCAGGACCCTGAGGGTGTGGAATGGGCTTCCCCGGGAGGTGGTAGAGGCCCCATCGGTGCGGGTGTTCAAGGATAGGCTGGACGTGCACGTGGTGGGCATGTCGTGACCGGAGCCGGCTGGCGTCGGGGGTCAGACTAGATGGCCCAGGAGACCCCTTCTGACTCACTCTGTTTTCTATGTTTTCTATGTTTCTATGAATGTTGATGCCTCACACTGCCCTCCTTCACCCAAAGCTTTGCTTATGAACCTTTCGGAGATGTCTCTCGAGGGGGATGCACTATGGAAGCAAGCATGCCTACGTTCTTCCCACTGAGCCCCTAATTGGCCCAGCCAGCAAGTGTGTCGACGGGTCCTTGTGTCCACATCTCCTGGGGTGTCAGTTCTCCTCCCTAGAACCCCTCCCGAGCCTGTTCTCTGCTGGCTTCTTTCCCACAATTGGAGGTGGTGGGGAGCAGATCTGTGGTTGTCCTTGAAGTGCTTTGATCCAGGGCTGGCTCCCCGGGAGAGGTTGGGCAGCTGGAGCCTCGCTAGTCTCAAAAACTCCAATATCAGAATGAGAACCCTGACCCATGGCTGGTTCAGCTCTCCACTCCCCTCCTCTGAGCCACCATTCCCACCAAAGCCCTCCATCTCCCGTGCGCACCTGGGAATCTCATCCAAGAATGCATGCACGGCACCCACTTAACTGTGATGCGGCTGATGCGTCCTCTTTACCATCCCAGTCCTGTGCCGGAAGAGGGAGCTGCTGAGGCATTCCCAGCAGTGCTTCCAAGGCTGAACTTGGGCTTCCATCTCAGCATCATTTAGGTGACACAGCCTGCCAGAAGGGCTTCCTCTGATTCTGAAAAGCTGTGGACGGTGGACTGGCTTCTTACTGAGTAACCTGAAGCCCAGCACAGATTGAACTCTTGTCATGCTGGTTCACAGCAGGCTTCTGAGCCTGAGGCCCAGACACAGCCCAGGCCAATCCATGCCATTACCTCTTCAGGCTTTTAATTGCCACTTATTTCAGGAAAGCAACTGAGTAGCTAATTAAAAGAAAGGGAGAGAGGTTCTCTGATAGAGAGCTCATTTCAGAGTTTCTGAATAAGGAAGAAAAAGTCCCTGCTGTGCTCAGAATGGCTGGAGGTGTTTCCACTTCTCTTATCATGCATAATGTTCCTACAGGTTAGAGATGATACTGCAGCAAGGTAATCGCACTGGTCCCATCCATCCACCTAGCATCTGTACCACAAACTGCCTGCAAGCCTTGTAAGGACTACGCACTTAATCTCTGACTGTGTCTTCAGGATCTAAAGGCAAAAAAGCGGCTCCCCAGAGGGCTATGGTTCTGGGTGTGCTTCAAGAACCTTCTTGAGCAATTGAATATTTTAAACGTTTCTTAATGGAATCTTCTTGAATGATTCCCCTACCCCAGGCTCTGCTGTTGTAAGTACAGCTTTCCATTTTAACTTGCAAACTATTAAAAATTAATTAATTAAAGCCAGGACTTACTCTGGAAGCAAAAGTGATGAAAGTGAGGCATGTACTTCAGGCACATCCTGAGAAGACAAGAGTCACCCGAGAAGACAATCATGCCAGAGAAAGTCAAAGGCATAAGAAGTCGAGAAAGACCAACTGAGAGATGGATGGGCTCCATCAAGGAAGCCACAGCCTTCAGCTGACAGGAGCTGAGTGGGATAGTCAAGGACAGGATGTTCTGGAGGACGTTCATTCCTCACCACAAATTGGAGAGGACTTGATTTTTAAAATCTCATCTGATGACCCAATGTAGTAATAACTACTCTGTGATCCAAAATGATTCAGCTGACCTACAGGCTGAGGTGACCACATTGTCAAGAAACATACTATAACTGCACACATAAGGGATGCCACACTTATTTTAAGAAGGACATGCAACCACCGGGGCTAGCCTAGGTGAGAAAGTGCCTTATATAGGATTTGGAAGGGGTCACGGAGGCCATCAGCTCCAATCCTATGGTCAGTGCAGGAAACCAAATTAAGGCATGGCTCACTGGTAGCTGTCCAGTCACTACTTGAATCGGTCCATGGCAAAGACCCCATGACCTCCATAGGCTGTCGATTCCCTTGGCTGACTGCTCTGATGGTTAGGAAGTTTTTCTAGATGTTCACTTGAAACCTTTCCCTTTGTAACTTGAGCCTATGATTTTGCATCCTGTAGTACCTGTTCTGAATGACATGCCTTAGATACTTGAAGAGCTTCTTCTAGTTGTCTCAAAGCAATTCCTTCCAGTATTCTTCATAGAACTTAATTTCTGATTCCTTGATCATCTTTGGCACACTATTCAGAACTCATTCACTTGCTCTCAATCCTTCTTTAACTGTGTTCCAGTATTCTACACCCCACTTCGATGATGAGTTTAAGCTGAAGAAATCATGAGTTCAGAAATTAAGAATCTAAAGTAGAATAGCACATTTTATGTCTTTGGTGGAGGAAGGAGAGACTGAAAGTCCACATACTGATTTTACTTATGTTTACCACCATTTGTGCAAATTCTTAACACACACACACACCCAGAGCTGGGGAAATGTTAGTGGATAGGAAAAATAAGAATGGAGAAATGGGACAGAAGATTTCAAAAGCATACTTAGGAATGACAAACAATGCAGGCAGTTTCCTACATCAGAAGTCTGTGCTAACCTTCCCCACTCATTTTAAACTGGTTTTAAATATTAGATACTGTATTTTGTGCTATTGAAAAAGGTTGCCTAGCATCTAATGTGTGCATATTTTCACTGGGAATAAAGCACTTAAATACCACTTAGGACTCTGATGAAGAGGAATTTGAAATTTATCTCTATTTTTGTAGGAAAAGTAGTGGCTTAAAGGAATTCATCACAATCTTTCCTTGTGCTGCTAAGTATTTACAACATAAATGGTTTTCTTCTTGGGCTAAATTAATTCTGGGCTGAAAAGTAGGAAGCACTTCATGGCTGTTTCCTCTAAATACAATGCACCACTTTCTGAAAGTGTGCAAAACTTTTTTATAAGAGAAGTGACGTCGAGGGAAAAGAAAAAGCGAGTTCCTCCAGACAGAAAGCTTCTGTAATCAAGAGGCATTGTGTAGCCTTTCCCATCATTTCTTCCTTAATGGCTTTGTTTTATTTCATTGTTTGGGAAGAACTAGTAGGAAAACACAGGGGGTTTACAAGTGGAAGTGGATGAATTCGGAACCACTTCCCTGTAAAATTCTGTGAATGCATGTGAAGGACGGGCACTTCATCCTGTCTGGCTAGGTGGTGTGGAAGGTGGTCATCTACATCTAGAAGACACATATCCTCAAGCACATGATTCTGGTTAAACAGAGCTTGACTGGGGTGAATGTCCTGCCATGTAACTGAGATGGGCAACACACTTTGGCAAAGGAGCATGACTCAGTTACCTGGGAAGAGGGGCATGTGTTCCCCCCACACATTGGACATCGGTGAGTCCTTGCAGGGCCGGAACTGAGACTGCACAGGCTGGGACTTCAGCATGGCCACTGCCTGACCAGAGGATACAGACGCCAAGTTTCTGAGGGCCCTGGGACAAGACACTCTGTAAAGTCTGCCTTGCCACCACCCAAAAGTGGAGGCTCAATACGTAAAGATAGCGATGAACCCCTCCCTGTGGCAAGCTGCAGTCCCACCTTTCCTTGACTCCCTTGTTATAGCAGCTTCTCTGGCTGCCAGTCTTTTTCTGGGTAGACTTCAGACTGCTTGTCATGACATCTGTGGCCCTGCATGGCTTGGGACCAGGCCACCTGAAAGATCGCGTTCTTCCTTGAACCTGTTCATTACTCATTTTATACCACCAAAGAGCTGAAACTCTCTGACCAGTGTACAATGTCTCAGTGGTTCTTAAGATCTTTGAAAAAGAGTCCTTTCTTTCAAGTCCACATTTGCTGGTGATCCAAGGGACTTTGGCTGCTTCCATGAAAGTCCTTCATAAGAAAGGGTAGGTGTTCATCTACCAGAAGACTAAGATCACTTAATTCAAGAAGATCTTTGGCCTTTAAATGGGTCTGTTGGGTGAAATGCTGTTCTTTAAAAAATTAATTCTGTAGTTATGTTTTTACTGTCATTGAATACATTGTTTTAATCAACTTTAATTGTGTCTGCAAGCCAAACTGGGTGCCACGTTTTCATAGAATGGTGGAATGAATTCAATGAATAACATCTTTTTCATCTTGGGTATATAGAAAAACCTTTGCAGAGAACATTCAAATAGTCATTAATATCTCTAACAGCCATGCAATACTAAGAGCACACTAGAAATGACTGAACCATATTAAAGAAGCACCTGCTATCCATTACTATGAATTATTTTAAAGACATTGCTGCCTGTTTTTCATTGTGATAACCAGAATCAGCTTTTTCTTGGTTAGTTTCCTGGCTAGTAGCACACCTGTGAATACGTTATCAAGTCTTATAGCCAGTTCAGAATGTATTATTCATTTCTCAGCCTTTTTCTGACCTTAATTTTCAGCTGCTTGGAGTCATTCTTTCTTTCCTTTATATATGTCAGCATCATAAATATATGAAGTTTTGGAACTGAAAGACAGCTAGAATTTTATCCCATATTTCGTGAATTTGGATATAAAGGGCATCTTCCATTGAATGCCACTAATTTTTCATCAAGTATGAGACAAAAGAATTGTAGGAGAATCTTGCAATTGGGGTCAACAGGACTCCACAAGCAGAATGAGTAAGCAAACTCATAAATTCTGCAAAGAACCATGACAGAAGCGAAAAGTTTTTGCAGGCTGCAGGAGGTTTCTAACAAAATCATCAACAGAAAGTTTTACAAGAGTTTTGCAAATTTTGGGGTGTCTCCCCAATAATAATTGTAGCAATACTTGAAAATGTGAGTGATTTATGTTTTATGAAAATAAACAAAATATTGGAGTATAATTCAGAACAGATACAAAAAAAAATGTTATTCATAGGACAGTAATGCAGAAGGCCCACTAAATAAACAAAAGGCCACTGCAGGGTCACTTTCATGCTGAGAATCTTTCCAGTTCCCTTGATCATTCCAGCAGGGGAATCATTCCCCAAAAGTTGGTAGAAGAATCTCATCAGGTTTCCCAATAGATTTTGGAAGGAGTTTGTGGATCATCTTAAGGCAAAGCAAACTTCATCTTGCTTGCGGAATGTCCAAAATGTGGACTTTTGGAACACTTACCCAGAAGTTCTCTGATTGGTTTTTTAATTTAGTACCCTAAGCATACATTCCACCGCAACAATAACTAGAGAGTTAACAGGGATGTTAGACCTCAGATGACACCACATGTGGTTGTGCATTATGCTTTAGCATTTAGTGACCTCTTCTTGTTCTTGCTGTATAATGAATGTTTCTGTCTCCACTGATGGTTATAGATAGGCTGAGGCAGATAAAAGCTTCCTTTCAATTATTCCTTAAAACAGCTTTGACTGTGGATGGGTTCACCCACTCCGTGGCTGGAAATCCTGAATGCAGAGATAAACAAAAATAAAGGGTCAGTTGCAGGAAAAAACACAAGAGAAGAGAGGAGAGGAGATTACTGTGGTTTCCAACTTGTTTCTAGGAGATACTTTATCAAGAATGGGATTTCTTATGCTAATTAATTAAGCTAAATTAATTTTTTTCTTAATAAAAACTGCCCAGGGCAAATTTTTGAAACCAGCACTGTGTAGAAACAGTACAGAAATGTGAAGTTCTTCATTCTTAGCAGTTGCTCTCACGGAGAGGAAAGATTTATTTAATAAGCAACAGTATGGATTCAGAAGCTTGATACTATAATCCTATTGTGTTTATGAAAGCCTTGGCTGCGTTTGTGCGTGATAAGATATAGGTTAACCATGGTTTGTTTCTTTAGTTAAGATTAGATTTAAAGGTGAGCAAACAAACCGCAGCTTGTTTTCCTGTTTTCATTTTTTCTTTCCAGACCATTTTGCCAACCTTCAGAACAGTTTCTTTTTTAGACTGCTGTTACTGGATGCCTCTTTCGGGGTGAACAACACTACCAGAGATAAGCCACATTTCTGGGTTCTGACATCACAGTAAGCCATTGTTCAAACAGACCAGAACTTCTAAGACAACAGCAAACCAACCATGGCTTGTCTTTGAAGTTTGTAGCTGATTAATAAACCATGGGTTTTTGGGGAAATGGGTTAAGATACAAGCCAGATTTCAAAAAGAAACAACACTGCACACCATGGTTTGGTACGATGTCTAAACCAGGTCAGAGCTTTGGTCCTTCCACCAAGGCTGTAGCCATCTCAAGCACCCTTGAACCTGAATAAATTCCAGGATCAGAGCAACTGGCTAGATACAGAATTCTGAAGGTTGCACTTTAAATATCAGCTATTTATTTACCTTTTTAATAACACACATTCAAAGCATGCAATATCACCTACAATGCATAGAAAGAGAATTAAACTAAGTAATAAATTGGGTGGGGAGACTGGAGGATATACCTAATTTAAATTACAGGATGCCTTCTGACCTTGGGTTTTGATTGGCAGTTAGGAGGGTTAATTTATAAGCTATTCTAACCACATGTACAGGTTGTACATTAATATTGAAGGTACATGACATGAATATGATGCATAAAAAAACCTCCCAACATGCACTACTGCTGCCTTTATTCGAGTTTCTTGTGGCAGCAGCAGCAGCAGCATTGGTATATCCACATGGGTCATAAGGATATAGGAAGACTTTGCAGGCTTGGGCTAAGGGCCATTTCGTCCCGCTTTCGGTTCATACATTGGCCAAGCTACTGCTTGTGGGAAGCCTCCAAAGCAGACAAGAGTGTCTGTCACCCCCAGCTGAGTTCCCCAGCAACATAGGTATACTGCTTCTGATCAGGGATACCAGGCCTAGTAGTCCTGGATAACCTTACTTTAATCTCCTCTTAAATCCATCCCTATAGATAAATCATCAGCAGGCCTTACAGTAGCAACTTTTTGTGTGCTGAGTGGCATCAGTGGTCCCAGTTTTTAAAAAGGGTAGTAGAAGGGGCATGGGGAATTACAGGCCAGTTAGCCTTACGACCATTGTAGGAAAAACAATGGAACAGCTCATAATAGAGAGAGATCTAGCGATGCTAGATACGGAAGGGAGGCTGGTGGCCACAGAAAACGGTTTCCGCAAAGACAGGTCCTGCCAGACAAACCTTGTGGAATTCTATGACAAGGTTTCGAGATGGCTAGATGGAGGGGATGCAGCGGATGTGGTTTACCTGGATTTCAGCAAGGCCTTTGACAAAGTGCCCCATGATATCCTGGTGGAGAAACTGAGGAGTTTTGGGATACATCAAAACTTTGGCATGGTTGACGGACTGAAAGCAGAGGGTAACCGTTAGTGGGGAATCATCAGGATGGCAGCCAGTGACAAGTGGGGTCCCCCAGGGCTCTGTCCTGGGAGAGATCCTATTCAATTTTTTCATCAATGACCTGGAAAAGGGGGTGACCAGTCTGCTGATAAAATTCACAGATGTTACTAAAATGGGGGCAGTGGCCACAACTGAGGAGCAGGTACTCTGGATTCAGAAGGATCTGGACAGACTCTGGAAGTGCGCAGGAGACAACAGGATGGCGTTCTATGTGGATAAGTGCACGGTCTTGCACCTGGGGCATAAGAAAAGGTGTCATAAGTACTGGAGAGCAGCACTTGTGAAAGAGACCTCAGGGTGCTGGTTGACTGCAGGCTAAACATGAGTCAGCAGTGTAATGCAGTGGTCAAGGCGGTGAATGCCACCCTGGGTTGCATAGCCAGAAGTGTGGCTTCTAGATCGAGAGAGGTATTACTACCACTCTATATGACTCTGGTGCACCTGCAACTGGAGTATTGTGCTCAGTTTTGGGCCACTAATTACAGAAAGGATATAGCCAGGTTAGAGTCAGTGCAGTGTAGGGCCACAAGGATGGTGGCCGGTTTGCAGGGGATGGGGTATGAGGCAAGACTGAGGGAACTGGGTCTCTTCAGCCTGGAGAAGAGGAGACTCAGAGGGGATTTGTTGGCAACATAACAGGTATGTGAGGGGACGTCACATGGAGGTGGGTAGAGACCTGTTCTCCCCTGCAGAGGAAGGCAGGACGTGCTGCAACGGAGCAAAGCTCAGGGAATCCAGGTTCCATTTGGATGCCAGGAAGCACTTCCTGACAGTCAGGACCCCGAGGGTGTGGAATGGGCTTCCACAGGAGGTGGTTGAGGCCCCATCGGTGAGGGTGTTCAAGGATAGACTGGACATGCACATGGTGGGTATGCTGTGAGCGGAGCCGACTGGAGCTGGGGGTCAGACTGGATGGCCTGGGGGGGGGGGTTCCCTTCTGACTCGCTCTGTTTCTATGTTTCTCCTAGTCAATGCATTTTTTCCTGCAATTTTGCCGAATGGTCACATGTTTTGCTAGCAATTTTCCTAGTAATTTTACTTTTACCAATATGCAGGTTTTTCTATGCCCTTTCACCTAATATGCAGATTTTTGATTACATTTTCTAACTGGAGAATTCTTTTGCAACTTTCATGCACATTTTGAAGGACAACTTTGTTACAGTTCCCTTATTGGTCCATAAGAAAAATTTGTTTGTTTGTTTGTTTATTTATTTATGGATTTATATCCTGCCTTTTTCCTACAAAGGGCTCAAGGCAGCTTACATCATTCTCCTCCTCCATCCTGTGAGGTAGGTTGGGCTGAGAGTCTGTGGCTGGCCCAAAGTCACCCAGCTGGCTCCATGGCCGAGCGGGGACTAGAACCTGGGTCGTCCGAGTCCCAGTCCCATGCTCTGAACCACTGCATCACATCGGGTCTCTTAGGTAAGCTCACTTTAAAATGTGAACAAAATCCTTATCTTTCCCATCATAGTATTTATAAATTATAAATTATATTGCAGAAAAAAGGCCATATAGTTTTTCCCATATTCAGCAGCTCTTTACTGATGAAAAATATACTTTTCCAGGGTAAAAGTAAGCAGGGTCCAATATGTTTATATTATTGTGTTTGATCCACAGTGCAACCTCAAAGTTGATCCAGAAGTGTTGTCGGCTTTTTTTCTTGTTGCTAAAAAATGGGGCACTCTTATCTGATAAAATGCTTCCCAAGGATTTTGAGGATTTAATCTCTGATAGATCCCCTTTTCAGTGTGCACTAAGTAAAGAAACCGGCATATGGTGAAATCACACAGATGGATCAGCTTTGCTTATCTGCTCTGTTGTAGTTTAATCATGTGTTCACTTGCTAGTTATACGGGCAGAGTTTTATGCTTGGATATGCAGGTGCTAGAGATCTGCAGAACAGTCTGAGATGTGAGAAAGTTCTTCCTACTGTTCATCTGTACATTTCCCTGAAAATTCTGACCATGCCAGTGGAATTCCATGCAGATGCAATTCTGGCAGGGCTCATCCGCATTCCTACGGAACCGACAGTGATGCTACGAAGGAGACCCTCTGTCCAACAACAAATCAAAGCACCCCCAAAAATACAAAACCAGGCATGGGAGGGGAGCCAGAGAGAAGGTGTCCTTCCCCCTGGGGTTATTCTAATGTGCATGATTTTTTAATGACTGATCTGTTTGGATGCACAAATAATCGAGGAGGGATTGTAGTTAAGAGGTAGAATAAAAGCTTTGCATGGAGACATGTCCTAGGCTGAATCTCTGGTTAAGCTGGAAAAGCTCCTCCCTAAACCAGTGTTCATCTGCTGCGTTGCATCCTCAGCCTTCCAGAACAGATTTTTAGGAGATGGAGTGGGGAGTAGAAGTGGATGAAGGGCACCTGGAAGGTTTTGTGATCCTGGGCTTTTCACAGCAGCCGTGCAGATACAGTACTCTAAGCACTGCCGTGGGGGACTGGGAGAGAAAGCCTTTGGTGTCACTGATGGTGTTGCCCCAAGTCCCACCGTCAGGTATGTAGGAGAGGGAAATAGGTGGTGATGGTGGGACTCTAGGGGGGAATAATGGTTGCCCCGAGGGGCAAGGGAGGGATGAGAGGAAATCTTTGCTTCCTCCTATCATCACGGAATGCATGGTGGAATCTCCAAACTCAGAATTTCAGCTTCAGCTAATCCATCAGCTGTGTCCCTACCTGGAGGATGACTGCCTAGCTACAGTGACGCATGCTCTGGTTACTTCCCAGTTGGATTTCTGTAACGCGCTCGACATGGGGCTGCCCTTGAAGACAGTCTGGATACTTCCGATGGTGCAAAATAGAGCAGCCAGGTTGCTGATGGGGACTGGGCGTTATTCTCATATAACCCCATCCTCTACCAGCTTCACTGGCTTCCCATTGAAGTCCGGGATCAATTCAAGGTGCTGGTTATTACCTATAAAGCCCTTAACAGCTTGGGACCCGGATACCTAAAGGAACGCCTGCTTCCATATCTGCCCTCCCACCCCTTGAGATCAGCAGCAGAGGGTCTCCTCCAGGAACCCTCCGTGAAAGATATTAGGAGGCAAAGTACCCGGAGGAGGGCTTTCTCTGCAGTGGCACCCCATCTATGGGATGTGCTCCCCAGAGAGGTCGACCTGGTGCCATCCGGGTTTTAACTGTATTTTATTTATTTATTTATTTATTTATTTATTTATTTATTTATTTATGTGAGCCGTCCCAAGGCTATATAGCAAGGGGATGGCATACAAAAACTTTAAATAAATAAATAAACAAATAAATAAATAAACAAACTTGCTTTAAAAACAAGTGGGGGAAACTATTTCCTTCTCCTCTGAAAACTGCTTTGTTTGCCCAGTCCAGTTCCCAGGTGAAGTTCTGGAATATTTGCCAATGCTATTTTCAACCAATTTTGGTGGCTGAAGATGAAGATGGCATAGAATCTTTGAGAATAGGATGGGGGAAAATAAAGTAAATACATAAACACATTCAAATGGCACAATCTTTCTTTAGTTTCCACTTGAGCCATGCATATCTGTACATTGCCGATATCTATAATGGTATCTAAGAGTGAAATTTCTGAGGAAAATAATGCATATTGTATTTAGTGACTATGTTTGCTAATATATGTGCATGGATCCTAAGTCTTTGGGCTATGCACAGCCTGACATTTCACAGATTACACGTGTCAAGCTGCATTTTGCATCTCTCCTGCTTCTGTAACACGGGGGTTAAAAATGTGTGTCATGTCAAACTGTTCCTCTGTTTATGTTACTGATCATGTAAATTGTTCCTTTGAGACATTTCTGGCAGAACACTTTCCATTGAACAAACTCTTATTTGTGTGAATCTGGTAGAAATCTATTTTTTTCTCTATGAATGCAAATGTTTGTCTACAGCAACAGACGTCTGGGAATTCATAGTTTAAAAAATGTATCCCTGTACCTTTTCCATTAAGTTTTCTTTTAAACCAAGTTCCTAAGAGTTCACCTGGAAAATTTTGAGTCTGTCCATAAAGTTATCTGAAGTACTTCACAGTACAGCTAAATTGGGCATCACCGTTTTCAATTAGAATTCTTCATCTACCTTATTCTCTTTTAAGTTGTGTTGGTTAAATCTTGGGTCAGCTTCATTAATTTTTTGCTAAATTCAGGACATATTTTTGCTGCTAAGTTTGAAGACATTCACTGGAGGTTTTCAAATGCAAGACATCAGGAAAAAAAATCTTCCAAGCTTTCTCTGATGTGGTAACCAGGGAAGCTTTCTCCAAGCAGAATTTCAGACAAGAGGCTTCTGAAAGAGCTGGTAAAGTCAGTGTATGAAAACTTCTGCTACCTCAGAAATAAACACTCACCTTGGTTCTGAACTATGAACTAGATTCTGGAATAGGCACTCATGAGCTGAGATCATCCATGCCTTGTTAGAATTCTGACTTCACTGCTCAGTAATTTTCCACAAGATTTTAGACACTGGCAATCAGGGATGACAATACTGCAATACTATGCATGCCTACTCAGACGTAAGTCACATTGAATTCAGTGGAGCTTACTCTCAGGTAGGAAGTTGAGGATTATCATTAAGAAAAGAAATAATGGAAGATTACACAACAGATGGAGAAAGGGTGCAAGTTGGTTTTCCCATTAGGGGAGGGAGGTGGCTTTTGTGTCAGCCCCTAAGACAGGGGTCCTCAAACTTTTTCAACATGCATTGGCCTCGTAATGCTCAACTGCAGTAAGAGTATTAAGCTAAAATTTTCAGTATTTTGCCTTCACTGGAATGTGGTCCCAGGAGCTTCCCCCAAAGGAACAATGCTCCTCAGACATTCAGCACTCTTGCTTTAAAGGGAATGCGACTTCCTCCAGGGCAGACTGAAAAGATGAACAACCAGCTAGCACCATTTCTGTCTTTTGTAGATAGGACTTAAGTTTGTTCCCCCTGCCCAGTCTGTTCCTTCTGTCAAGTGCCTCCACGATGCCCCCTTGCTTCAGTGAAGCAGGGACACCAGTATGAACACAACCACTGGCCGTGGTCGATGGAGTTAAAAGAACAGAGGCGAAGGAGAATCGACAGGGTCACGTTTTTCCCTGCCTCAGTCATTGCACAGGGTATTCAAGGTCATGTCAGTGCCGAAACTGAGCATGGACCACAGATGAAGTTCAGGTCCTGATTTTCCCCCTATGCTAAGTTGATTGCATCCCAATTCTGCACTGAATTGTTAACATTGACAAGCCTTTTTGTACAGGTTTTGCCTAGGTTTTTCTTTAATTTCTGCAATGGTACACATGTCCCCCTGCTGAATAAAGTGCTTTTGTGCACATTTTGGGAAAGAAACTACTTACGTGCATGCATATTTTTAAAAATATATGGAATGTTGATTTTTTCATTTTTATTGTTTTGTGCACAGGTTTCAGATGTTTCAGAAATGTTCAGATTTTGGCCACAAACTGCATTTTAGTTCATGGCTAGGTTTAGGACGTGTGGAGCTTGTCAGTTCCTATAGGCATGTAAGCCAAACAAATTTCACACCCATGCCTAACTTGAACTAGATCAAACTGTGACCAGAGAATCAAATTCATTCCTAAGTGTTCTGTCTTGATCAGCATCTACTTGGTAGAATTCCTTGCCTAGAAAAGGGATATTTGACACTGGGCAACAGGTATTAAGATTCTATCACCTGTACTCACCTACGTTCCCAGGGTACCTTGTGTTCCTTTTGTATGCTTATGTACATTTTTCAGGCTTCTGCTGAGGTTGGCAGCCCTGTCCCTTCATGAATAGAATCCTTTCATGTTCTGGTTTTGCAACTATGACAAAGAAACCAGTCATAAAATATGGCTGGCAGAGATGAAGGGAAGGGTTCAATTATACTGGAATAATCTACTTTCGGTGGGGAGGAGCATACGAGTGGCTGTCTCAGCAGGCCTTCCCAGCATCAGCAGTCTTGTCAGCTACTCTGCTTGTTCAACTGCAAGGCCGAATGGCTAGGTAGGCTATTTGTCACCGAACATAAAAGGGAAGAAGGGAAAGGAACGCTTGAGAAGCAGAGAATCCAAGCCCGTAACTCATGCCGTAATTCCATCTTCTTTGCTTAAGCAGAGACTTGAGCTGCCAGTCGTTTGTTCATGTGGAAGGGAACCATTCCAAGCTGGAAACATCTTCTGTGTAAGTTGGTACATTTTTTATGACCAGTATGCGTTCTGATTGGCACAGTCATACAGAAGGAAAATAAAATATTTTGTTGGATATTCCTGTGGATTTTTTAAACAAGTAATAAAATAGCACACAACTGCCAATTTAGTACTACTGTGTAAGTCATTAATTACACAATATCTGGGTTCATACAGTATTTGCTGCATGGCATTTTAATGGTCAAAGTGCTTCACCATCTCCCACATCCTTTTGTTTTGATTTGTTTTACATTTGTTTAAAAACTGTCATATAAATGTTTCTTTTGTTGTTAAAAGTTTTATAAACCACCTTTCAGGATAATAACCCACAGAACATGGTGTATAAAATCATTATGCATAGAAACATCAAAAGGATCAAGTTATCACCTACATTACATCCCATACAATGGTCTTTAAAACAGAAAAAAATGAGTGCCTTACTGTTTAAAAACTTTAAACCTTTAAAACCTAAAAAAGTCCTTTAAAAAACCTTTAAAAACTTTTTTAAAGGTCTTACAAATTCATAGAAAACTCTCCAGTGAAGGGGCAAATGACACATACTTCAAGGTGAAAGCATTCCTTAAATGAGAAGTTGCCACTTGACAGGTGGACCAGAAGTCACAGCCTTGAAGACTTGTCTTAGAACTCCTATACTTAGAATCCAAATGTTTATCCATTCCTTTGACACTTTTAGTTAAAGTTACATGGAATACTTTGTATGAATCCAGGGATGCCCTGAATGTGAAACAACTTGCAGTGGGAATACAGAGGATGGGCTAGGTCAAGAATCTGAGATGAAGGAGATGGAGGTGAACATCTCAAGGCCAGGCACTTTGCTGAGCCAGGCAGTTTCCGGGAGTGATCAAGATGTACAGCCAGTGGGAGGGGTCTCTGAGGATGAGGAATTATCAGATGCAGAACAGCCTCACTGCTCTTGGCCCTGTGGCGAGGCATCAGCAGAGGTGGGAGGCCCAACTGAAATAGCGGCATGCGAAGAGGATGTGTGGTCACCTTCAGAGAACCCTTCTCGAGGTGAAGGGGCCCAGCCATGTTCATAAGGAGAGTTCCTGGAGGAAACACTAGATTGGATTCAACAAACTGCTCTATACATGCCCAGAGATCTGTTCTGGATGATTTGTACTTTGGAGCAATAAGGGCAGTTTTTGCAAGGAAAACAGTCTGGGGATTGTGCGTGCTCTTCCTGAGCAATGGCCAAAAATGAATCATGGTCTGACAAAGACAAGAGGGCTGAATTTCAGGGATGGTTGTCACAATCCCAATGGCAAGTTTTGTTTTGTGAGCCACCCTCAGAATTTTAGCTATTGAGCAGTGTGCACTCATTGCCTATGAGCAGATTTTTTAACTTTTGGCTGAGCATTCAATCATGTGAATTCTGCCCGCAGTATGAAATGATACAAGCCAGACACAGGTTTACCACCTCAGTACAAACTCGGTCTTAGACGGGCTTTATGCATTCAATAAATATGTGTTAGTGAGCTTGCTTTTCTTGTCTCCGTACTTTAGTGTTATATCCACAGCAGGGAACTGCACATTGTCTGGGAAGTGTTCTTATCAGAATCTAGCTAGCGAGCATTTCCCCCGGGAAAAGCTGTGCAAGCCCCTCCTTTCAACATTTCCACAGCAGCACAGAAATAGAATGCAAAAGCTCACTCCTGCTTTCCACCTCCCCACTTGTCCAGCTGTCAAAGGTCCAAAGTCACTCTTAGGATGAGTTTGGTGCAGCTGCCTGTGTTGCTAGTCATAAAGCTGGAAGGGAAAATCTAGTGCCGGATTTCTTGCATGCTGCTTTCCTAGCTTCTTAGAAGCCAGGTTGGTTAAGAAGCCCAAACTCGTGAGTCCAAATTAACTCCCTTTCTCATTTGCTGCTCTTTAGCAGGGGTCCAGCTATGCCTCTACCTGCACATGGAAAGCCTGGTTTCAGTAATCTATGCTCTGGCAATCTCTAAATTGGATTATTGCAATGATCATTATTGCAATGATTCTAATTATTGCAGTGTGGTGCTGCAGACAACAGTTGCGCATCCCATGGGCTGCAAAATCACGAAGAAAATAGTCCTAGACCGAGCCTCACCAAAAATATCACTTGAAGTCAAGATCACCAAACAGAGTCTGTCATACTTTGGTCCTGTCATGAGAGCTGACTCACTCAGAAAGTCAACCATGCTGGGAGTGATCAGTGGAAAAAGGAGAAGGGGCCACCCCAGCACCCGTTGGCTGGACACAATAAAGAAAGACCGTGGGGTGGACATGGCAGTCTCAAAGGAAGCAGCGCAAGACAGAGAGGTGTGGAGAGCAATGATCCATGGAGTGGCCAGGGGCCAGAGATGAACGAATGGTTGATGAAGACACGATGAGCTCAGTGTGGGGCTGCCCTTGAAGACTGTTAAGAAGCTGCCGTTGATGAAAAACATGGCAGCCAGGCTAATAACTGAACCAGTAGATCTGTACATAGACGATCTGAACACAGAATTCTGGCCTGCTTGCACGCTGTGTATGCCTCCAGACTTACTCAGGATTGTTGTAACCCCGCTCATAATCAAACACGCAGCCAGGGCATGGCTCATCACGAGTAAAAAGCATGGTCAGAGTGTCCTGTTCGCATGAGAACAAGGAGACGAACACGGATGTGCACGCTACGCAAGGCTGACAACAAAGCAGGCTACTCTCCAGCATTACCAGTATCGCCGCAGACGTTACGCCCTTGTACCCACGCTTGCTTGCTTTAGCATGATAACTGTGCAAATGTGCTTTCCCCTATTGTCCCCCTATTGTTCCCCTATTGTTCGCTGTCATTGAAGCATAAGTGTAAAAGAGTATAAAATCAATGTCTTCCCTCTGCTCGGGACCACACTCCTATGAGTGCTTGGTCCCTGCAGGTAAATAAACCTCTCTCGATAATTCCAACCGGTCTCTGGTCTCGTCCGTAAAATTCCAACCGGTCTCTGGTCTCGTCCGCGGCATACAACAAGGATGCTGGCTTTTATGGTAACCTTACATTGTTTAGGGGCACAATACAGAGGACTTTTCCCAACTGCAACCTACTCAGACTTACAATCAACATCTGAGGCCTTCCTGCAAGGGAGGGCAGAAGGGCAGCAACAAGAGGCAGTGCCTTCTCGGTGGTGCCACCCCCATTCTGGAATTATCTCCCCACCTAGGCCCACCTGGCACCAAGCTTTGTGGCCAGGGTAAGACAATCCCCCGTGGTGGAGTATTTGATGACAATCAAGAATATTTTATGGCTTGGCCACAATACTCGTATAGCTCTGCTCTGCATTATAAATTGCTTTTCTTTTTAAATTGCTTTTTGAATGATTTAGGGTGGCTCATTTATTGTCTTGTTTTTATGAAGCATTCTGAACCCTCCAGAGAGCTTTGGCTATTGAAATAAATAATAATATGGATGTAAAGCAAATAGTATAGAAATTTAAAATAATAAAAGAATTGTGCTGCTAAAGCTGCTTTTCCTCATCTCTGTCGTCTTTATTTGAACTAGCCAAATATTTATTTATTTATTTATTTATTTAGGAAGCTTCTATGCCACCCCACTTGCCAAAGCCTCTGGGCAGCTCACAACAATATTAGCCTCGCTTCATATTGTAGATTAAATTATAAGTCCTTCTGATACTATTCACAGTCAGGAATTGTAGCTGTTATGTGACTGCTGAGAAACAAGAAGAAGCAGAATTAGCAAACGTATCAAAAACCTAACCCTACCTCTAACAGAAACCCAAACCACAAAACAGGCTTCTGGGTGAAGGCCAAGGAAACCCTCAGACTGCTGTGGAGACAATTCCTCTGTAGCCACATCATGGAGCATCGGAGTTTGGAGTTGGAGAAAAGAAGAAACAACATGCTGGCAGTGATAGTGGTAGGAACAGCTCTGTACTGCTTGGAGGGAATGGCCGACTGGAACTCTCTTGAGAAGCTACCAGGCAACACTCCGTTACAGGCGTTGGTTCTATCTCTGATTGTCTGTGTTTGACAGATTGAGGGCAGACACTGATGGGGTGTTTTGACAGGGGCAGGAGGAAGTTGTGACATGGTTGAGACACCTACTGTTCCAGAGACCACTATGGGTTATCTCACAATTCACCATTTCTATGGACTATTCGTAAACACCTTCCCTTTGTTACTAACAAGTACATGCTCTTTCTCAAATGAAACAGTGATTCAGAAGCCTCTCGGATGGTTTATATGCTCCAAAACCATTTTCCTCGACATAAAATATTGTGCTTTGTTGCGAAGAGAGCATTTATTAGATACTGGATAGAACTGGATTTTGAATGCGATGGAAGGGCTTGCACTTTTATTGATTACCACACTGTAATAAAATAATTTTCTGCTGGTGAATGGCTCTAAAATCCATCCACTTTGTTCCAGAAAGTAATTATCCATAAAGATGCTCAATGCTTTGTACACTCCTTCCCAAAATGATATTTCTTACGTTAATAGAATTTTTCTCTGTTTTTGCAAAGTGACCAACTAGATTTTTTTTAATGGTTTGGGCTATTCAGACCTATTTGGACCTATTATACATCTTGGCCTGTCCAGAATGCAAGAAGCCACCTTAAATCAATGTCTTTAACAAGAGTTTGAATTAGAGTCATTCTGAAATTACTGCAGGAGGTTTCTTGATGGCAATTAAATGTAGCCCATGCCTCTAATGACAAAGGGAAAGACACACAAGGGATGTTTTCTCAAACATTCACCTAAGTTAATCACAGGTGAGTTTGCTGTCGCATCAGATACAAGCAGAGCAATGCAGAGATGTGCTGTAATATCCATTATGTCTATTGTGTATGTCCATCTTGTGGCCATCTAAGCTGCATTTCTGTGGAACACAGAAGTGCAAAGAGCTGATTGGGCACAGAGGCCAATTTCCTGATAATTGCAGGCGCACTGCTTCCATTTGCAATAGAATCCAAATCTCCAACTCCAACTTTTCCAGCTCCCGCTGCTTGGAAAAGCACGTGCAATTTCTGCTGGAATTTCAGGTGTCAGAGAGAATGGCTGAAAACAGTCTTGCATTGTAGGCTAGAAAGTCTTTCCCTGTGGTCAAATCTCAATTTCTTATGGATAGCTGAAGTTCCATGCTAATAACAAGATAGGATCATAGCTCAGTGGGGAAGCATATGCTATTTCAGTCCAGCTTCAGACCCGAGAACGGTACTGAATCTGCCTTGGTCGCCCTGTACGATGACCTGTGCAGGGAGAGAGACAGGGAGTGCATCCCTGTTGGTTCTCCTGGACCTCTCAGCAGCTTTTGATACCATCGACCATGGTATCCTTCTGGATAGGCTTGCGGGATTGGGGGTCGGAGGCACTGCTTTGCAGTGGTTCCACTCCTATCTCAATGGCTGGTTCCAGAAGGTGGTGCTGGGGGACTATGGCTCTGCGCCATGGCAGCTATGCCATGGAGTACCGCAGAAGTCCATTTTGTCCCCTTTGCTGTTCAACATCTACATGAAACTGCTGGGAGAGGTCATCAGGAGGTGTGGGCTGCGGAACCATCAGTATGCTGATGATACCCAGCTCTACTTCTCTTTTTCCACCAATCCAGGTGAAGCAGTGGCTGTGCTGAACTGGTGCTTGGCCGAGGTAATGGGCTGGATGAGGACCAATAAACTTAAGCTCAATCCAGACAAGACGGAGGTCCTGTTGGTTGGCGGATCGGGCTTTGGAGAGGGTGGATTAAACCTCGTCCTGAATGGGTTGCACTCCCTCTTAGGGACAAGGTCCGCAGCCTGGGAGTGCTCTTCGACCCGGAGCTTTCACTGGAAGCTCAGGTGACAGCAGCGGCGAGGAGCGCTTTCCTCCAGCTTCGGCTGATTCATCAGCTGTGCCCCTACCTGGAGTACGACTGCCTCGCAACAGTGACACATGCGCTGGTGACTTCCCGTCTTGACTTCTGTAACGCGCTCTATGTGGGGCTACCCTTGAAGACGGTCCGGATACTTCAATTGGTTCAAAATAGAGCTGCCAGGCTGCTGACGGGGACTGGGCATTATGTTCACATGACTCCAGTTCTCCGTCAGCTTTACTGGCTTCCCATTGAAGTCCGGGCCCAATTCAAGGTGTTGGTGATGACCTATAAAGCCCTAAACGGCTTGGGTCCTGGTTACCTGAAGGAGCGCTTACATCCATATATGCCCAGCCGCCCCTTGAGATCGGCGGGAGAGGCCCTTCTCCGGGAACCCTCCGTGAAAGAAATTAGGAGGGTGGGTACTCAGAGGAGGGCTTTCTCTGCGGTGGCGCCTAAGTTATGGAATGTGCTCCCCAGAGAGGTCTGCCTGGCGCCGTCGTTATTTGTTTTTCGGTGCCAGGCGAAGACCTTTTTATTTAAGCGGCATTTTAACTGTTAATATTATTGGATTTTATCTGGCCAGGGCGGCTTATTTTATATTGTATTTTTGTATTTTTAATTTAATGTTTATATTTTTTAATTTAATATTATAATTATGTTTTAATTTATTGTTATAAGCCGCCCCAAGGCTTCAGCGAATGGGGCGGCATAAAAATGTTTTAATAAATAATAAATAAATAAAAAAGAAGGTCCCATGTTCATTCTCTGGTTGGCCTGAGAAGTTAGGTAGGTCAGAAAGGTAGGTCAGAAACGCTAAACAATCACTGCAAATCCATGTTGCCAATACTTGCTCGAGTGACTGACTCAGTAGTATGCAGCCCTTTTCTTTGTCCATATGTTGCTACATGTTTATTACAATAATAATCTGATTTGTTCATGGAATGGCTATGTAAACAAGGTGCCCATCAGAACTTTAAGAGGTCCTTAAAAGGCTGCCTCCTTTGCACTACAACCAACACACCCAAACCCCAATGGCTTAATGCTCGGTTCAGTGAGCTTTCAATTTGTACCATAAGTCAGACAAATAAATTAGGCCATTTGCTAATTGATTGTGCCTCTTTCAGTGTCTGGCCACTGGCAGAAGAAACAATTAGCCTCTCCCTTTAGGGCATCTTTTGTGATTAGGTTTTAATTAATCTGTGTTGCTAGAAAATATAATTGAGCAACAAGAACTTTTATATGGAGCTCCATTGAATTTGCCTTCAAAATAGTTCTCCTTGCAATGATTTCCATTGTGCTTCCAGTTACTAAAAGCTTGGCTTGGAGCATAGATCTTCTGCCTGAATAATGTTTTTGTGTACTATATGCAGCATTTTCCCTGTATTTAATTACACAGCATTAACATGAAGCACCTATTTTATCACAATTGCAAGCTTTGCAACTTAGCTATGAAATATTACAGTACTAGAAGATTCCCAGGGTGGTGGAGGATCTTACTTTAGATCTAAATCTTCGACTGAAAAAAGGCAAATAGAAATGTGGGGTAGACTGCTAAGGTATGTTTAAATTTCAAATGCAGGAAATTGGATGACCACACAACCTATTTCTGAAACGAGTGATTGCATGCTTCCTAGGCAATTGTCCGGACAAAAGAAAGCAAAATGCAATCTTGTTGCTATGGTTGTGTCCCACTCTATGCTCCAGTATAAATTTAGATGTTGAATATCTGTCAACCACCTCTGCAGTCAGACTTCATGACATCTAATTGTACACAGCCAGCTGAGCGCTGCACGTTTCGTAATCAGACAAAATGGGTTATTTAACCAGTGATATTGTAATGTGTACAGAGCCCATCTTAGGCTAATGTTTCTTTCTCCTCTGTGGAGTAATTATGCTTTCTAGGGAATAGTTTCCTACTGCTTTGATGAGACGCAGTACTCCCTTACAGCACTGTGATAAAATTGTTCCTCTGTCTACGTCTGACACATACATGGTGAAGACAAAGGGCTGTTAATTTTAGGAACTTTGGGAAATGTGACTTGGGCTTTCTGATACTCTTTTGACCAGGGCAGCAATGGGCTCTAAAGCTTGCAAACTGTGAGAAAAGTCCACTACACTTTTCCATTAGTTTATCTACCCATGTGTCATTTGCTTCTTTATTCACAGGACCGTAAAGGCTTCCTTCTATCCTCTCTGGCTGGCTGAAACACTGTACCCGAAAAACAGGGATGGACCAATCTGGCAGGTTTACTTTCTCCATCATCATCATCATCGTCATCGTCATCATCAACATCATCATCATCATCAAGTTTTACATGTGAACTGGTGATTTCTTCGCAAAAGGAGGGGGTGAAAAAAACCAACTTTTACTCATCCCTTCCATAAACCTGAGATGTGACCTTTGGCTGTGTTTAGATGCAAGTCAGAATCTTGGTAGATCTAAAAACCAGACCAAGATCATGCCAAAGCCCTTCCAAGATATTGCTACAGAAGGAGACATTGCCTGTGCGTGTGGAGCAGGGACTAATCGGAGGACTGTCTGCCTTCGAAAGTTGCCTCCCTAAAGCCAGATGGCATGGTCCAAACCTGAACAAACCCAGCAAGTGGCACATTTCTTACCCATTTGAACTGGACAGGATGGGAACTTGCTCACTGCCAGTTTACTCTGTCCAATGCGGATAAGATCAAAGCTTCCCCTGAGGTATACAATAATGGAAACTACTTTAACACAGTCATTAAAGTAAGGAAAGTTGATATCACAATCAGTCCTAGCAATGTTACTCTTGGGCTACACCAAGGACAACCAGTTTTGGATGAACACCCGAACATGGTAAGGGGACTTGAGAGTGTCCTGGAGCAATGCTGTTGGACTCTTTCACTACACTGATCTCCTAGAGCATGGGTCTTCAAACTATGGCCTGGGGGATGGATCCGGCCCACCATGCCCATTCATCCGGCCCGCACTGCTGCCCCCCACCGGCACGTGCTCGCTGCATGCAGGAGGCAGTGGCTTGTTCACTCAGATGATGGTTTTGAACTCCTGGGAGATCTCCGAGCGAGCAAGCGAGCCGCCGCGGCGCACACCCAACGCCACCTTGTGCACGCCCAGTGCTACCTCATTGGCCTGTGCCCCCAGGCACCCCTGCCTCACCAGCCCACACCGGTCACCACTGCCTTTCAACTGGCCCCCTACTGAAAAAGTTTGAGGGCCCCTGTCCTAGAGGATCACTCAAGGCTGAAACACCACCCTCTTCAGGAGTAATGGTCACATCAGAAGAGGGTAGATATCTAATGGGGATGCAGTGGAGAAACTCTTGAAGGGCAGCTGCTGAACAGTAGAGGTAGCTGAAGGTGACACTGGTGGAGGATCTTCCACAGACATTGGCCATGAAGCTCAAGCAAACTCTGGACAGTCCTGCACAGAAGAAGGCAAGAAGGCAATGGTAAACACTTCAGCATATCTTTCACCTTGCAAGCCCTGTGATTGTTCGTCCATCTGCTTTGAGTTCAGGGTTTTCCTAGGTAAACAGATACATCACAAATCAACAACATGAACCAAAACAGTGAATTAGCCCAGCATTTGCAAGACAAAGTACCCTTTCCAGGTCAGTGTGGCAGAGAGCCAGAGTCTGTTATAAGCTTACAGTACTTGAGGTAAGTAATTTCCTTTAATGCAACCAAGCATAAGCTTTCTAACTATTTTATGATCATTATTCTTAAAGCTTTTAAAACTCCAGTGCTGCTAAATTTAACAATGAAGGACAAGTAACAAACACACTCATCAGTGGAGCAAACCATTTCGCCCCCATGTATAAATGTGAGGGCAAAACCTATTCCACAACTGGTTAACTGTTAAGCTATTCTGTTCCTGCGTTGAACTGAAAGCTACAATTCTTTATCTATATTATTATTCTGAGTATGCAGTTCCAAGCACACTCACCTGAAAATAAATTCCATAGAAGTCAATAGTACTTCTATATGCATGTGCATTTCATAATAGAGGTGTAAAACTTACCCTGACACACTGCAATTTGCAATGGGATTATAAATGAGGGTGTCTCTTTGGGAGGTCCATTGTGTTTTATCAATAATTGTTCACCTTTTACCCAAAAATATCATCATGTTTCATGAATCTCAAAACTGAATGTGGGCTGTACTTTGAAGAGTAAAGGTTGGAAAGTTTCTCTGGTACACATCTTGAGAATGAGTGTAAATAGACACGCAGGTTGAATAGGTGTATCTGTATAACCTTCAAACAGTTAGGATAAAATGGACAAATTTTGGGAAGGTTTGAATGTTCTGTGCCAGACTCCAGGCAGACAAGAGAGCTACTGTAGGGCAATGGTGGAGATTTTGCAAATTCTGCTTTCAAATCCTTGACTTTGTTACGAACTGAGCAGGTATTCATTCAGTGCATTTGTGTAGCACCCTTCATCCAAACAGCTTCCAAGGAAACTCATAACATCAGTCCATAAGACACGGAGCTTAGATAGCCCAGGAGAACAAAAAAGCATTCACCTGCTAACAGGGCAGGATTCATAGGATCAGACAAAACTCCTTAAGAATTTGAAAAGGGGGTTTTATGAAAAGATGCTTTCCTCAATTGCTCGAGGAGGCACCGAGAGGAGTGCATCCAGCAAGGATGTGTAGAGTAGGAACCTGTGGTGAGCTACCGTCTCTCAGGCCTGGGGTTCCCATGCAATGGAATGAGTGGCCCGACGCTGAGGAGGTAGCATGGACTGACTCACCCAGCCTGCAGACAGGGGACCACATTTCCAGCAGCCCTTGTGCAGGACTGGTTTGCCATGCAGTAGAGTGAAAAGGGATTTCCTCAGGTGGCATCATGAGGGGGAAGGCTGTAGCTAGTGGCAGGGAGCCCGTTCTGCATTCCGAAGGTTGCAGGTACAGTTTGAAGAATTCCAGGTAGGACTCCTGTCTGAAGCTCTGGAGGGGCCCACCTGTTGGTAAAGGTAGAGCGTTTTGTCTTGGGGTGGAATAGAAATGAAATGCATAAATAAATAAAACTGAGGACAATGAAGCAATGATTGGATGTTCTGTGGAGGTTTCTTGTGGTGCAGCAAGACGTTAAGCATTGGTTCTGGTGAGAGGAAGGGCATGTGTGCTCTGCTTTTAGGCAGCAAGGTATCTTGGTCCCGCACGGTCCCTTGGTTTAAAGAATCTCCTGCAAATCAAAAACTAGCATAGCAGGAACAGGGTCGTGCTTCTTTGAAGTTGCCCCCAAATTATGGAGGGACCTTGCCTGACCCCAACTCTATTAACCTTCCCACACAAGGCTGAGACTGCCATCTATGCCATGGCATTTGACAGCTCTCAGTGTGTGTGTGTCTGTGTGTGATATTTGCAGGTATTCTTAGCAGGCTGAATGGTATGAACCTACCTTAGCTGCTTAAGTTGTTAAAATTTGGTTTTAAATTTCTGGGTGAAAGTTATGATGTTTTATTGTTTTATATGTCATTCTGTTCCTTTATACACTTTTAATTGTTAACCACCCCAAGAGCCTTCTAAAACTGAAATAAATAAATAAACAAACAAACAAATAAAGTTGAATTTATTGGCATTGTATATTGTATTTTATCCATTGCCATAGAGTTGGCTATCAGGCAACTTGGATGTCATAATAATGGTAATAATAGTAGCAATAGCGATAGTGATATGAATTCCTCCCTGAAGTGCTTGTTTTCGGCGTGAAGGAGCATTCAGACTTGGTTAGCCTCAGCGGCAGTCTTTAGCCCGGCGCGTTCTCTTCTGCACTCTCCTCTCCACCACTGTGCTCTCTGCTGAAGGCGAAGCCCTCGCCTCAGCCACAGACCTTCCCAGCTGCAGCGATAAACACGGCTGACCTATTTTACCGAATCGTCACGGAGATCACTGCTGGGAGAGGTGCCTTGAACTTGCTGAAGGGCTGGATAAAAGCGAAGCATTGTTGGCGCTTTGCAAGGCTTTCATCTCGGAGCGGGGACCATGACGGGGAGCCCTTGTGGGTACTCACGTTACTGGCGAGGCACGGGGAAGGAGTCACAATAATGACCATTCTCCACAGCTATTATGTAAATCTGGCAGGGAAGAAGAGGGAGGCAGGGCTGAGAAGTCACCACCAGCCCACCTAGGTGGCCTTTGCATGAAGGCTGGGTCGGCATGAGAGTCAGTTCTTGTGCTGCTCAGGTCTTTCACTGGGCGGCTGGGAGAGAAGCTTGACCAAGAAGGAGATACAGAAATCTTTTGAGAACCCATGTGGTGTGGTGGTTAGAATGCCAGACTGGACACCCAGGAGTTCTGGTTTTTAGGCCTATCTTGGCCATGAAGCTCTCTGGGTACCTGTGGGCCACACAGACTCTCAGTCCAACCTCCCTGACAGATCTGCTGTTGGGAGGAGAAAACAGAGCCATGCAAGCTGCCTTGGGTTCCTCACAGGAGGAAACATGGTGGGAGATAAAGACAATGCAATAAAATTGATAATTTTACTATTTGGTGTTATCATGTAGACTGAACTGGGTAAGGATGGGTGAAGAGGAAGCTTTCCTTAGGCAGATATTACAGGAGCAGTTACAAACAGTTTGCATAATGGATATACCCAACATTCAGCTGCTGTTCCATCAGGACTGTCATTCATAAACTAGTCAAACTGATACCTGCTTTGTTACATAAGCAGAATCCTTCATCTGTTCCTGGCAAATATTATTCATCCCTTGCACCCTGCACTGCGCTCTTCTGTTTCAAGATCGTAACCATCCCATGGAAATAAAGAATTGCAGCACATCATCACAGAGCATAACACAACCTCATTAGCATTTGGACATGTGCGACAGTGAGTCTGGAATCTAGAGAGCCCAGCAAACAAACATCATAGTTGGTACTTAAGATAAGCTATATTTCAAGAGGGGACACGCGCTATGCCTTGGGAAGTATTGCTCATCTCCTTGATGGATTGTTTATTCCTTTCAATTATATGATATCAGCTCGTGCCTGGACAAAAGACTCAGCGGCTCTTTCTTTGTTTCCGAGTCACCTCGTCTTCCAAGCGGGTCCTGTTGAATTGGGCATTTGGCAATTCTGTGACGCATTCTGCAGAAAATTCAAGTGGGGAGGAAAGGATGAGCTACTTCCCCACTCTTCTCAGTTAATATTCATTGTTGGAAATGCTCAGTTTCATATTCTAAGATAAAGGATCACATGTCAGACAACCCTCTTTGTAGGTGAGAGGAACCGTTATCTTAGAAATGTAGGACTATAAAGACACAGTCTTTTCAGATCTGACAGGTACGGCCTGAGAGAGAAAGTCAGGTCTGCATTTTCTTGATTTGAAATGCTGGATTGCAATTATGAATGCTTTGCTTGTTCCCTTGAAATTAAGAGAGTCTGGAGATACTGAGCAAGGGGGTAAGAAGTAAGTTCTGACTGCTTTCCCCCTCCCTTCCTGGTACTCTAAGAACAACCATGGTTTCAGGGATGTGTTGACTCGTATGCTGGACTCAAATGCCAAGTTCTGTACATAAATACTCAGATATTTATTTATCTGTGTTGACAGCATTCTCTGTTGTCCTTGTCAACTTGTAAATTCTTTCAGATGTTGAAACCTGACTGGTATTTATTTTTGAGCTGGTGGACTCACTGTCACTGGTTTACATCTTGTTGGAGTTTGAAGAATAGTAGGAGGCTGATCTAATTTCAAGATGAAAATACAATCCAGCAAAAGCGGATAATGCCAACGCAAGACACGGTGGTTGTTCTATTGCCTCTTATCTCCTCTTAACTAATCACCTCAGTTAGTCCCTGTTCACATTGGTAGAGGCCATTTCATTGTTAGTTTTATGCAAATTAGTATTTATTCTGTCTTGTGCCACTTAATAGGGAAAAATATTCATTACCCAGGAGCCTTTACTGGCTGAATGATGAGAAATAAATAATGCAGACAAACTAATCCAGCATTTTAATTTATAAGTTATCATTATCATGATCGTCATTACCTTGGCCTGAGACTTCTTTTTTAAACAAAACAAAACATACAGATGCTTAAGATATCTCCAACAATCCATATTCATTACTGAAACCCTGATTTCAGACTATGACATTTTCTGAATGAGGAGGAGGCAGTGGTTTTATGAACTCCCAGTCCAGAGAAAACAAAGCTGTGCATTTGATTTGCAAAAAGAGAGAGAGAGAGAGAGAGAGAGAGAGAGAGAGAGAGAGAGAGAGAGAGAGAGAGAGCGCGAGG
>NW_025336142.1:5233689-5267853 GCF_004798865.1 Varanus komodoensis
AGAGAGAGAGAGAGAGAGAGAGAGCGCGAGGGAAGGAGGGAGGGAGGGAGGGAGGGTACACCAGAGACTTTAGTGAAAACTTCAAGGGGACACAAAAGTCTATTGTATTTTCCCTCTTGCATGGGTCATAGTAATTATTGTCCTTTTTTTGAAAGAAAAAAAAAACAACTTCTGTATCATTTGTAGAAAAGCTGCTTTGAGGTTTTCCTTTAGCATTGTTCGCTTTTGGATCACAGCAAACAAATACACTGGTTTGTGCCCTGCTCTGGACAAGCAGAACTTGGGGAAAACACCTCACATTATAAACTTAATGGCTTGTCTAGCTAGCTGATTGTTAGTACCTGCTTCTTCTCATTCATTCATTCATTCATATTTATTTAATACTTTTTAAGACCGTCACTTACCATAGTCTCAGGATGGTTTAACAGTAAGACAAAATAAAATAAAACACAACATCCTAATCATGTTCATAACCAGTCAACAATAAAACCCATATTAAGAAGAGTCAAACCTTAAAACATTGGGAAAAGAAAAAGGTTTTCGCCTGGTGCTGAAAAGCATAAAGTGACGAAGGGGAAGAAGCCCCACAGACTGAGGAGGATGCCATGGTCTTTTCTGTGGGGCTGCAGAGAAGGGCTTCTGCTGGAGTGAGCCCCAAAACAAAGGATGAGGCCAAGATAATAACTTCAGAGGGGAGCAGCTCTGTCAATCCTCCTCAGAAAAAGGCATCAACGTAAAGTTTCTGGAAGGAAAGACGTCAGTGTCTGCTCCCTCTGAAGCACCAGGGCAACTCCTGAAAGCATAGAAGGCATTCACTTGGCTGCAAGCAGACACATCTGGGTAGGGTCCGTGCTCGAGTGGACTGAATTTGCTGTAGCTACTCCAGTTTTCACCACAATGAAAGAAAGGTGGGAATACCAATGCAATAAAACACATAAGCAAATAAATAACAGTTTCCTTCCAAACACTCAGGGGTAGTTACCAGTTATATTTAGCTCCTGCAAATTTGCATTTTCTCCTGTGAAGCATAGTGCTTCTTTTTTTATTTTTCTCTTGCCTCATTCCTCCTCGGTTTGCCTTCCTCCCAGTTTCCTTCCTCTGCCTCCAAGAGAGGTGTGGTTTAATGCTTGAAGCTGTAGGCTCTGCCTTCCTCCTGCCTTTCTGTCTGAGGAATCCAATTCCCAGCTATGGTCACCTGTCCAGCACTACTTAATTGCACTGTACTTTAGCCAGTATGGGAGAAACCCATCTTGTACATTCCCAAGAAGCTGGTTCAATAATTTACTTTAACATGCAAGGTTTCCTATGCTTTCTTGTGCAAGGTTTCCTATGTTCTACAAGTTATTTTTATCAGCATTTTATCATGTTTTATAAAGTTTAGTATTACAATGCCTTCTGCTGGAATGGCATGGATGATGGGAAATGAGGACAGAGAGTTGCTGACTACCCACAGGGAAGTACTAGAGGTGTGACTTGGCAATCTGGACAGTTTTCTCCACTATGGTTAAAGGTCAGTTCACACTGCTTGGTTGTCACTTGATGACTCCTATCTGAATTTGTAAACTGGGCCCAGTGCAAAGGCACTGCATGCCAGACGGTGTGAAGATGCTCTAATTGCTTGGAGGTCTGATCCATTGCTCAAGCAAAAGAGACTCTGCAATTATCAAGCGGGGAACTCGCATGTGTGACCCTGTCCTTCGTGAGCTATAAATATGTGGAGAAAAAATGAGAATAAGAGGAACCATGTTCCATCCCAGACCGAGCTCCTATCATGCCCACCTACCCGTGTGTCTGTCTCTGCTTTTCTCCGACTTCCTTTCCTGCCACTTCACAACCATTATTTCAGAATAGCAGGATTGTTTATGGGAAACGCTTGGCCTGCTCTCCATTCCTATGAATTCAAAATACAGCTCCTGTTCGTAACTTTTACCAAAAAAAGTTGCTAGTTGAGACCTGACGGGATAGTACAGTCTGCCGCATTTTCTTTTGTATTGCTCACTTCTTAAATCAAGGTATCCAGCATAGATAGAGGAATAAGCAACCATCTCTGTTTTGAAATTTAAAAATTTGAGCTGCTGTTTTCCCAAGACAGACATCCAAGTCTCTTTGCAAGTTACATTTGGAAACCATTGATATCTGAATTAAATAGAATAGCAACAATAAAAGTGAACTTTTCAAAATATTCTCAGGAGCTCAAATGCGGAGAGATCTTTATTATCAAAGAGTGTTCATTTGCAATGTCAGAGATTTGGGTTGTTTAAAAACAAAACAGTTGAAGGAAAGTTAATTTGTAGCATAACCAGGTCATTGCCCTCATCATGATTTCAATCTTGTGCAACTTGACCTCCTGCTTTATTAGCCCAGTAATTGTTTCTGTTCATGCCAGGGAGAAAACAATAAAGGCTCTGCTGGAAGTTGATCCTCCTAAGAGCAACACTAACAACTTGCTGTCCACACAGTTAAATAATTCATTGGCCTTTCAGGTACTCCAGTTTCCAGAATGCTTTGTCTGAGGTAAGCTAATATTACCCCCTGTGTGGGCAAAAAGAAAGAAAGAGGAAAAGGCATCCTAAATCGAAAACAAAAGTTCCTCGTAATCTATTCTCTAAAAGAGAGACTGTAGAAAGAGGTGCATTAATTATTTCCTTGCCTGGGCAGTTTTCTCAGACATAAACTGAGAAACTGGCAAATAAATTCTAGCTCTGTATGTGTTTTGAAAGCTGCAACTTCCAAAGATCTGTTGGCTATTTCACATCAGGTATTTCATAAAACAGTTGGTCCATGCCAGGAACCATCATTAAAAAGCCTTGTTAAGCACAGTTGTAGTGCGAGATGCCGAATGAGAAGGGGATTTCTTGGAGACGAAGCCGAGGAAAGGAGGACTAAATAGCAGGCCTCATTAAGTTGTCCTGAGGATGCTCAAAACATTCAGTCTTTGCAAAGTCCTAGATGAAATGAGCTGATCATCATCTTTTTAACTAATGCATGGGTTGGAACTTCGCCATCTATCAGATGTCGTACTTGTCCTCATGTAACGATATGCCTTAAAATAATAGTCTGAGAAGATGTATATAGAGAAGTGTGTAGCTTACTGAAGAAAAGAAATGGAACAGAATTATGGCTAAAATGATGTGCAAGTGACACACAGTTGTGGCCAGGGTGTTCTCAGCAACCCAGCCTCCCCGCCCATTCAAGAATGAGAGCTCTGTTTAGCTCCTAGTAGTACCAAGCTGAGAAATCGGTGGTCTTTCAGATATCAGGGGACTGCAGGCCTTGCCAGCAAAGCCAGTGGTCATGCAATATCTGGAGGACCACCCTGATGTAGTATCTTGCATGCAACGCAGTGGTTGCACCGACACATATGGCTTTCTCGCTGGCTTTTAAAATAGTTCATCCTCCACTCAAGAAAGTCAGTTCCTCGCATGATCTTTCTTCAAAACGCAATGCAAAGCTGTCCTAGGAAAAGAGATTATGGTGTGGCTATTGCAACAAGTCAGTACCATTGCCAAGGGTGTGAGATTGGTCTGGATTCAGTGCATGCTGAAGGTGGCGTGAAGGACGTTCTTGAACTAATTGATGGGAATGCTGGTTGAAAGCATCTCTGGGAAAAGTTTTCCGTAGATTTTTTCCCCAAGTCATTTTTAATTTTACAAGTTGAAAGTCATGTGCACTAAAAGTCTTTTTACCTGGGGTGTCATACGTTGTTGCAAATCAATGCATATTTAATCAAAGTGATTTTGCTTTTGTTTGTAGGTTGCTGCATTATACTCCATCAATGTAATGAGGTCACTCTCACACTTAATTAATTGTTCATAGTTATACTGCCCCCCTTGCCTTGCAGTTATACCCGAGATTTCATATAACGTTGATGGATGATCAGTACCTACTTTCCAAATGGACCAAGCAATAAAGTCGAGCTGCAAATTGATTTTTCAAAAGAGCAATTTAATTATTCTAAAATTTAAAATTAGTTGCAAGCGTTGCTCGTAACAGAACATAAAGGACCCCAGGGTTAAAACTGTAAGGGGAAAGGATGTTCATGGATGCTTGAAGTGCTGTGGGATGGCCGATCTAAGGCTCATAATTCGTGAAATCAGTGAAAGGACCAGCATGACTGAGGCATCCATAATACAGGCCTGACAAGCTGGGGAGATCAAACTGCATCTCACCTTTATAAAGTTCTAAGGCTTTCTTCAGGCATTTGTGAGTAGGATTTATTCTTTATTTATTAATTAAAGGTTTCTATATGCTGCCCTATTCAATAAAAATCTCAGGATGGGACTGTGAAGGTTGCCCCACCCCCACCCATGTGCCTGGGTATATTAGACACAGCCAACACCTTGCCATGTAGGACACAGCCGATATCTTGCCATTGTCACAAAGAGGAAGGTCAGGATCTCTTCTTCCTGATGCCAGAGTGCAGGACATGGAATAATCAAGTCAAGTTGCAACAACCCGGAGGAGGAGGAGGCTGGACCTCAGGAAGAGCTTCCTCACTGTCAGAGCAATACGATAGTGGAACCAGCTGCCTGGAGAGGTGGTGGGCTCTCCCACACTGGAGACATTCAAGGTGAAGTGGACAACCATCTGAGTGGGATGGTGGAACTTGGTGTCCTGCAGCAGCAGGGGTTGGACCCGATGGCCTTCATGACCCCTTCCAACACTACTATTCTATGATTGTATGATTCTATGAACTTGCAAAGTCTTAAAAAGAGGTTGTTCAACTCAGTTTAGTTCTGTTTTAACAACACTTTTAGATCAGATCACTCTGTTTACTTCGTACTTCCCTCCCTTTAATTCTTGGATTTGATTTTCAAGCATTCCCGCCCCCTCACACACACACACACACTGCTTGATTTAGTTTATAATTAAAAACTTGTTGACCCTGCCTACTGAGAAGTTTAAAATGTGAATTTCTCTCTTACCTTCTTTTCAGCAACTATATTTTCCCAGCCTTTTTTGTCTTGTCCTTATTTGCATCCAAATATTCAAGGAAATGCATATCTCTTGCTATTGGAATGGATATGGCAAGCATAAAGTGATAATATCACCAGCGCTCCAGCTAGCTAGCAGCATAACAACAGAGCATTTGAAATTTGCATCACACCTGAATTTTCCAGGCTCCAGCAGACAGTGTCAGATTTGAAAATGGAGAGCAAGCCAGAGCAGGAGAATTTGTTAATTGCCTGGTGATAACCCTGAACTTTCCATTAAAGGAATGCTTTCCTTTCTGCTCTTCTGAGGAGAGCAGAAAATTTGGGAGGGGGCTTGTTCCAGATGAAATGATACCAGTTCACCTAATGGCCTGACTATCTCAACCTTCTTCTGAACTTTGACAGTATTTCTCCCTGCCCATTCAGGTGACAAAGAGAAGAGAGACAGATACTCACAGACACCTGGAATGTTATTAAGAAACACTTGCATCCCATAACATGTAATTAAAATTGCATTATGTTTCAAGCTTAGAGGACACTATCTTGGCCATTCATTATTTTAACGTATTGATGGAAAACTATTATGTTGCTATTTATTCCTTTACTGTGCCTCGAAATAGCTGTTTGTTGATTTACTGTAGTCCCTTTAAGAATTAAACTTGATCTCTCGGCTTTTAGAAAGGGTGTGGAGACATCACTTTTCAATTTAGCCCTTTAAATGATGTAGTTAATGTTATACTGCTTTTACTGTTCTGATGTTTATTTTAATTGCTTTAAGGGCTTATTTATTTAAATTTTTGTGCATTCTCTTGATTGCTTTTTAGCTAGTAAAGGATGTATGGCTAGATATATTAGTGTGTGTGTATTTATTTCCACCTATAATATTTATATGCCACCTACAATTTGTTAATAATAAATGATAATATATTTATATAGCATATTAGTTGCCTTTCTTTAAAAATAATTTAGTAAGTTAAGGCAACATATCAAAGCAACCAATAGGTAGCTGAAGCTAATGGCAATAAAGAAGTATAATGCATGTCATGTACATTATACTGTTAATGATATCTCTAGCAGAGCCTCCATCAAGTTAGAACCCAGTTTTCGATGGGGACTCTCACAATTCATGGCTGAAGGCTGTTGAAGTCCAAAACATCTGGGAGGAAGCAGGTTGGGAAAGGCTGACCTAGCACCAGAAGGTTCCTCAAAGCAGAATTAGGCAGAGAAGAAGTAACAAAAATACTGTGTTTGCACTCAAATATAGAATGGAGTCTGGGACTTCTGAATAAGTGAAATGTGGTGGTCCTGAAGTTCCTTAGGCAATGCAGAGTTGCTATTTGGAGCGTGATAAAGCACAGCATGTGGTGGCCTCCCTGCAACACGTTTCTCTATGAAAAGGTGGCTGCAATCTGTTGTACTGCAAACAGATTAGACAGGCATTGACACATTGTCAGAAGGACTCCTGGATGGATGCGTCAGCTTACTTTGAGAAGAACTGATATATATAGCACTTTGACCATAAGCTCTGGCAAAAGTGGTGCTATCAGCACCCACCTGTAGCAAGGCTTGTTAATTACTCTGGCTGGGTTCGGACAACATGTGTATTGCCACCATGCTTATTGTGTTGCATGAACCTGCTCGTTCATTAACAAATGTGTACACAGCATCTCCAGATTGGTAATTCTCTATTCAAATGAGTTTGCTTCTGTATATTTTAAAGCTGATTGTATTTGAAGAAGCAACAGCCATGTGCAGCTTCTTGCTCCAAAGGCATAGTCATCAGAATGTGAAAGCATAAGAAGAGGCCTGCTCAGTCAGACCAAAGGTCTATCTCGTCCAGCATTCTGCTCACACAGTGGCCATCCACTGTGAGAAACTCACAAGTGGGACATGCGTGTAACTGTTAGGAAAGGCATATTGACCTAGATAATATAGCCATCATGACTCATATCCTTCATGCCTTTGTCAAATCCCCTTTTAAACCCATCCACATTGGTGGCCACCACCATGTGTTGTTAAGGAAGCAAGAGCTAGAATGAATCTTTTCAGTCATAATGTCCCTTTTCATCCTATTAGAATGTTCACTCTTGGATCCCATAATGATGTGAAAGTAATTGATTGCATTTGTGTGTGAAAAAGAAGGCAAAATTAAGTAGGCTTGTTTCAGTGTTCATATTATTATGTTCATATTGTTGAGGATGTCATTTATTTAAAGTTACCATCTTACACCTGCTTACGAAGGAGAACGTGCCATTGAGCGCAATGAGGTTCCTCCTCTTTCCCTCACCCCATTGCATTTATATCCCACCCTTTTTTCCTCTAGTGAAAAGCCCAAGGCAAGCTTCCGTTGCTCCACTTTATCCTCACAACAGAAGCCCTGTGAGGTAGCTTGGGCTGAGAGTCTGTGACTGGCCCAAAATCATCCAGTGAGCTTCGTAGTACCGAGTCGCCATTTGAGAATGCAATACTAAAACATCCATATTATGTCCTCTTTTTTGACTGTCCATCTCGTTTCAAGAATCATATCCTAGATTCTACAGGTTGGCCTTCCACTTTTGTTCCAATATTGCTCTACAACTTTTCAGTGGGAGCCCAAGGTTCTAGGCTAACCTCTGAGGTCCATCATAATGGAAGAGAAATCTTTCTGGAGAACTAAAAAATGCCAGTTTTCACTCAGACTAGAGAAACAACAAGAATCCCTCACCAGCTTGTCAACTGTAGTTACTGCTCTGTTTCTTTTACATATGGCCAGTGCCTGAGAAATGTTTCAAATGTGTACAGAGCAGGATTGCTCCCATAGAAATTTAGTTATTGGATTGATTAGGTTGCAATGGAATATCCAAGTAGCTAGAAATAAGCTGTATTGAACTCAATGGAACAAACTTCTGGATAGACTTCTAAAGGAATCCACTGCTAACTTCCATTTTCAGAATGGCTGGAGAAAAAAGCTCCATCCAGGTCATTTATGCAGTTTTTGATAACTTAAATGCAACCTTCAGTTAGTTTATTAAGGAGAACTTTGGAAGAGCTTTGCCTGGCCTTTTCATATCAGTCTCCCACAGAAGAGAATCTTTGCTGGCGTGCCATCATTCTCCTGCATTAGGTATGTACCACTGTTGGAGTAATTGAAAGATGTCATTCTGCTGACAGTGGATCGAAATGATGGACTATTACAGCAGGAAGCATTATGAAGCAAATTCGGTTGTAAATTATTTCTAATGTTCTTTATCAAGGTGTAGAACTGACATCCTTAGGAAGATATTTCATATCTCGTTACTAGCCTTTTGTGAAATGGAATATAATCTTCACATCAGATCCAGAATTAGAGCTTTAGCATCCACTTGGCCATTTTCCTCCCTCAGACACCTCCGGTTTCATTTTTCTTAAAGGCCTACATGGCATTGCATCCAACTTTCAAACCTTCCCTGGATGCTATTTAGCTAGCCATGGCCTGAACACTGCTCTGTGGCTGGCTTATTACAACGTTGGTTCCTGTTTTATTTGCTCTGTAGTTTTAGGGTAAGTTTTCATACTTGCTGGCATTCTGCATGAGCAAATGGGACAAAGTCGCTTTCCCCAAATTGGGGCAAAGATAATATGACTCACAGAGAACAATGTAAATTTTGCGTACCTGCAATGGGAGGAAACCCAGGATCAGCAGTGACAGATTCTAAAGTTAGACTTTGCGAATTAACTTATAAAATATTAAGGGTCAGTATTATGATGGCTTTAAGGATTAGGATCTGTTTCATGCTCAAAGGGCTGATTTATCTGCAATGGCTGATGAAAGGTTAAAGTCATGGTAGTTTCAGAGAGCATCTCTTTAACCTTTATTTCAATGTTGACTCCAGGGAAATATAAAAATGTATGTAGGAGGAAGACTTGCAGTAGAGCAGAGGAAAATAGTCTGCAGAGAGGTTTGGCAGTTTCAAAGGCTTGCTAGAGAGTCGTTAACCTATCACTCCTGGGTTTCTTGCTCAAAACCACTGAGGTCAACAGTAGTGCGACCTTATTCTTTGGTTCTTTTCTATTGTATCACACTTTCAAGGCAATCTGCCCTGCCATTTAAGTCATTTGACTGCTTATGTGTCCTGCTGGGGATTCCATGACACCAGGAAGTTCAAAGAACTACTGTTCTTGGCTTTGTTAAAATGACCCATGTGGTCACGCTGTCCTTACAAGATAAGAACAACGGTTGCACTCGAAAATTAATCTGTATGGCCTGATTTCTCTTAGCCTCAGCAACTGCTGCATGCATTCAGCCTACTCTTTGGGGACAATCAGCCACTAATCAGGGCTCTCAAATGTGAGTATGCCCCAGGTAGGAGGTGTGTTTGCCAACATGCATACTCAGCACAGAAACATCTGGAGTGTGCATTTTAAAATGTGATGTGAGAAGGGCTTCCATTCCTCCTTTCCACCTTGTGGATAGATTTCAGGGTTCACCCAAAACATTTTCCTTCCTGAGGCACAGGGCAAGATGGCAGCCACTCCTATCCTAGGCAGAAAAGCCAGCTGGGTGGCACTTGATTTTTTTCATCATGGACAATGGTGTATCCTCTGGAGACCTGAAAGCAGGTTAGGAAACACTGCTCCAAAGCTTTTTCTCCAACTTGTACTCCTGTCTCTCAGCATCCACCACCTGAGGAGACAGCCTCGCTCGGCCTCATGGTGGGGCTGGCCCAGTTCAGGAGCATCCCCGAGCCTAAAGCTTCCACTCAGGAACAAATGTTGTAGCCTCAAAATGGAACAAATGCCATAGCCTCAAAAATGTAGTGTGCATGGTGAAGTAACTGGCCACCTGACATGGTCCTGCCTGTCTCAGGGCAGAATATTTGCCCATTGGATCGAGCGCTCTGACTGGCAGCAACACTGCAGAAGCTTGGGCAATGGTCACTCACAACATCTTCTATCCAATCTGAGCTCAAACCACAATGAAACAAAGATGCAAAAAGCTCTTTTGAAAAAAGGGCTGGCACATAGACCCTTTTATAAGCTCTATCATGAAGCAATGGGGCAGTGGGAACTGGGAGAGACACAAATATGGTCATTTCTTTCTATTTTTTTTACCAGGAGAACTGCATTTTCATGGAGGAGAAATTTCCATCCTTGGCTTTACTTCCCTTCCCTTCACCTTTTTCCTGATGTGGGGGTCAGTCCTGCTTTGCATGACCATCAGCAAAACAGTTTGCTTTGCTCAGGATCCATTCAGCCACCCCCTGTGCCTCTTGCAATTAACTTAATTGGTAAATACATGACTAGCTCATCATTCTTCCTCCATTTACTTTATTGAAATATTTTTGGAGGACTGATTGATGAAAGCAGGTGCCACACACCACCATCCTATCATGATTAATGAGTGGCATTCTCCATCCTTTCCTTGTGGCTCCCTTGTTCTTTGAAGTAACCAGAGGTTGCTTGGAGACCAATACCCCCCCCCCACCATGGGCAATGGCTGCTGAAAATAGCCTCCCCCCTTAACTAAGGCTAGTTCAGCCTATCAATTTATTGGAATCACCATTTGATTGCACAGGATTCCACATGTCAGATTATACTACTGTGGAACTGAGCACAGTTACAATTCAGCCACTGTGTACCTAGAAGAACCCTTGTCTTCTCTTGTGCTGGACGTCCCCTCAAATGATGAAGAACTACTGCCTGAAGAGGAGATTTCTGATCCACAGATCCTGTATCTGTGGAGGTTCTCAATACAAGACATCATGCCAGTTTCTCCACTGATCTGCTTTGCAAATTCTTGTGTCCCTTGTTCCTCACAATTTCTGATTCATATGCTCGCAATGTCATCCTGCCTGTATAAGGTGCTGTATCTGCCAGACCTGTGGAGCAAAGATGGGGAGATGCTCCTGGTGGAGATAAAATAGAGCCACCAGGACAACACAGTAGAAGCTTCTGATAGCTGGATGCTCTGTTGGAGAGATGGAGAACTCAACATGAGGTTCTTGTCTTCCACATTGAGTTGCTACCTTGGTAATACCTACTTCCATCCACAGGAACCAATTATGTCAGAACTTCCCATATGTTGGAAAACAACCAGATCTTGGGGAGAAGACTGCTAAATAGATATATTACTGGAAGTGAAAAAAGAATGCTTATTGTATCATGTTTACAAATAGCTATAATCTCTGTTCTGAGTTAGATAATCTAATCACTTGCTTAGAGCAAAACATTCTATAAATACTTGCTTGATCTCCTACTTCCTTTTTCTAGCACTTGGTGGGTGGTTGTCCATACACAAGCCAGCAATTAAAACCATTTTTTCTTCACACCCTTTGTTACTTTGCTGCAACTTGGCATGGGTACTTTTTGCTTGCATTTTATCTAAATTGTCTTTGAACTGGCTTTTGAACCATGTAAGCTATTTCAGTTCAGCTTGGCTTTTTTCCCCTTTTTTGTTCATGCATAGCAATTCCAGCCATGCTGATGTATCAAGCCACATAAATTAGCTTCAACTGCAGTAGTGGCCACTGGAGAAAATGACCTGGAGCTGGGGGATGCGCTGTAGCCTTTATATGTTCTCGTGGATCAGAATATAATTGGGTTATTAAGAATTATAGGCAACTGAGGGAAACATCTAGCAGTGTCATTCCACAAACTCAGATGTTGGCATCAGAGCGACTCCAAATCTTTCCATAGTGGTAGCAGCTGGGCTTACCACTTGCACAACTGGTTGCACAAGTGTATTTGTAACCATAATGTCTATAATGGGTGTGTGTGTTTGAACTCTGTAACCTGTCCAGGGAGCCCTATGACTAATGGGGCAGGATAGAAGTCAAATAAATACATAAATAAATAATACAAGCACAAATGGATGCAGAATGGGTTGTGTAGTCGCTTATGCAAGCCTAACTTTAGTTGATTTTTGTTTTCAGATTTCACATTGTTCAGAGCTAGTTTCTGATGGCACAATGCCATTTGTACTAGCAGATTGATGGAGCAGGATACTGCCTGGAAGCTCACAGTTAAGGACAAAACCATATATGCTACTTACACCACTCTTCTCCGGTGCCTGCCTTCTGCTTCCTCTTATTTATTTATTAGATTCTTACTCTGCCTTTTTTCTGCTTTAAAGAATTCAAAGTGGCTTACATCATTCCTCCTGTTCTCAATCTTTTCCCCACAATAAGGACCCTGTGAGGTAGGTTGGGCTGAGAGTCTGTGACTGGCCCAAAGTCACCCAGTTGGCTCCCTGGCTGATCGGGGACTAGAACCCAGATCTCCTGAGTCCCAGACCTGTACTCTTAACCACGACACTACACTGGCTCTTTTCTCCTTTACAAAGATGCCAAGGAAGCCATTTCAGGTGGAAACGTACTAGATGGGAGGATGGTACTTAACCTTCCCCCCATCTTTAACTTTCTCACTTTGACTCACTTGCTTTCTTCTACTAAAGGTTCCATGCAAGTATATCCATCACAGGCTAAGGACTGGAATCTGGCTGAAAAGTAGCTGTTGATGCTGGAAGAAATGGAGAAGAAAGTACTTCTCCTACCTGCCCTTCACTGGAAATCATACCATCTACTCTGCAAAGGACACATTATGGAACAGTCCAGTTATTGCTGGGCTGTACCATTCTGGCAATCAGGGCTGATCCGTTGCACAGAAAAATAAAAGCTGCAGGATGCTGCTTCCCTCCTTCCTGCCTGACGGAATGTCTATGGGAACTTTGTTACTAAGGTCTCATGCCCAAGCATTTTTTCCTCCTTAGTCCAATGCCGTTTCCTTTTGCCTCATGGCTTCCAGATTATACACCTGAAAGCAGAGACTTTGTTATTATTGATCTTTCATTTGCTTTCAGAGCAATTCTGGGGCAGACGTGCAGGGTAAAAAAGCTTTGAATAGATGTGGGTAATAGCTTCGGGTGTGGAAATGAATGTTAGGATGTGTTGCTATGTTAGAAACTAAAGGAACTCCCTGGATAAACAATTTGTGCATAATGTTTCTGTCCCATCTTATGGCTTCAGGGCAGTTTATAAATCGACTAAAACAGTAAAACTTTTATTATGGAAAAGACCATATAAACAGCAAATAAAAACAGGGCCAGCACAGTGCATTCAGAGAGAGGAACCATTAAACGGCACAAAGGCAATCAAAGGATGTCAAATAATGTTAAGCTACTCAAGGCTAGGAAAGCAGGGCAGACATCACCTGGTCACTCAACGTACCAGCCAAGTAACTAGGCATGCCCAGAGGCTCTTGCCAATGCAGCTGCCCAGCCAACGGCCTAACCTATGAAGCTGAATGGTGCACCTTTCTTCCATGCTCGATTGCACCTTGAATGGGTAAGTTAGCTGCATCTCAGTGATGGACAGCAGCTGCAATGGCATCTTGGCAGGGGAGCTTTCTGAGAGAACATCTGGAAAGTCCAGCTGGGCTTTCAGTTGGTTGAGGACTTACTGAAGCTCCCTTATAGGCTGCAGTAATGCTTTGACATTTTTGCAGGTTCAGTTTGCTTCCAGGCTCAGTTGTGGGCATTTACCTGAAACACCAAAGATGCCTTTGGCCCAGGGAGCTCCTACAGCCCTGCCAAGAACCTTGACATTGCGAGGTGACCCTACAGGAGAAGGCCTTTTCCATGGTTGTCTCCAGGCCCAGGCACTCTCTTGCCTAGGTGATTCCTCAATTTTCTCTCCCACTGGCCATCCTGCAGGGCTGATAACAGACATTCTTCAGTGTCATGGAACAACCCTGTGCCCAGTTTCTTGCTAGAAGGGCCCTCACTCAAAGGAATGTACCTGTGTATAGTGATAACCACCTATTTGCTCCAGAAAACTGTAAAGGATTTTTCGTGTCACGTGCTGCGTGTTTACTCCCTCCTCCTCCTCCTCCTCCTCCTCCTCTTCTGCTAATGATGTTTCTTTGATTTTTATTTTGTTATCCTTTTTGGATTATTCATTCATTTATTTAGATGTTTAGATGCTACTCCATTCCCATAGGCTCTGGGCAGTTTACAAGAGATTAAAGCTAAAGATGGTGAAAATTTCAACTAAAAACAAGCATATTAAATAAAACAGATCTGGAAATTAACCTGGGAAGGCCTGACTGAAGATAAAGAGCTTTAACTCCCTCTTGAAAGCAACAGTTTCAAAATCTATCTATCTATCTATCTATCTATTGCATTTTATACTGTTCCTATAGTCAAACAACCTTTAGGATGGTTTACCTCATATTTAAACACTTGAAAATATAAAATGCAAATGCAAAAACAATAACAATAACAATTCCAGAGTCATAACCAATAAAAGTATATATAGCTTGATAACAATAAAACAAAGTATAAAACCAGCCAATGAACCAATAATGACTATCTCTCTCACACACAAACAAATCACACAGTCAGACACACTTCTTTAGGAAGCTGGTTCCACAGTCAGGGTGCCACCACTGCGAAGGCTCTTCTCTAAGTACCCACCTTTCTTATATCTTTCACTGCAGATTCCTGGAGAAGGACCTCTGTTGAGACCTTAGGGTCCAGGCAGACATAGATGGGAGGAGACATTCCATCATATATTGATGCACCTCTCCTGACTGACTATTCCACAGTTTAGGGATAGCCACTGAGAAAGTTCTCTGGGTAGCTGACATTAACATCACAGAAGCAGACTTCAGAAGCTCATCTCCAGAAGGCCTTGGCTAGCAAGGCAGAAGGTGTGGGCAGAGGCACTCCTGAAGGTTTTTCAGACCAGAGTCATGAAGGACTTTAAAGGTAATTACCAATGCCTTGTACTGTATCTGGAAATGCACTGGCAGTGCAGAGACTTTAATATCAGTGATGTATGGTCTGCCCAAGATGTCCCAAAGATCACTTTATTTAGACAGATAGGATACACAATAAATAAACCCTAATCATGACTATGATGAATGACAATTTTCTGCCTGAAACAAAAGAGCTTGGCAAAAGCTGCCCACGATGAATATTCTGGTCACGTGTTTCTGCTCTCCAGTAATGGTAGTTCCAGTGTAATCCATTCAGTCCCATTTTCATGAAGAAAGGTACCTCTTAAACAATGTTACTGCTAGCCATTAGCCATGTCACTGATAGTACTGCATTAATCAACTGAGCCAAATGCTCAGTGGTCCCCAGAAGACACTGTTAAGGAAAGCTCCTCTGAGCTAGTAATACAGTGAGCATTAACTGAAGGGGGCAAGGAATGTATCAACAACCCAGATCAGTTGGGCTACAATTCCTATTGGTCTTCTGCCAGCAGGGCTAAGTGATGGAAGTTGCTATCCAAGGCACTCAGATGGGCAAGTCTGGTAGGATATGGCTTGGTCAGGTCACCAGTCAGATGGCCAGTAAAGGCACACCTGTCATAAGGAACTTTTGCTTCCAGCCTTAAGTATGAAGCTAGAATTATACCAGAGCTGAACTTCGGATGAGCCTGCATCATGAATATGAATAGGGTCATAAGCAAGACCATCTGATCTGTGGGTACCAGTTTCTCCCAATGTGGAGGCACCATCTGTGAGCTCTTTGCTGCTGTCCTAAAATGGAACATTAAAATGCAAGCTACCACACTCAGTGCCAAACTGTGCTGAAAGTCCCAAATGATAGACTGGGAAGATGCCTTTTGAGTTGGAGTGATGTTTGGTTGCTGTTTGCAGCTTTAACTGTTCCATGCCAAGAATTATTTGAAGGGATGTTTGCTCGCAATTAGAATACTACCTGCAGTTACTAATCTACTTCATCAATACAGTTACTCTGGCTGGAATATACTGCATCTGGGAAGCTTTTTCCCTCAGTGCAGTTCTGGCCACTGGCACTTGTGTCTGTGCAAAGCACCCTCTATAGGTTGTTGGACAGACTAAGCAAGGGAAATGTGTCTTTCATTAAGGGCCAAAAGAAAAGTGTAGGTTACTCAGCATCCAAGGAAGGATTGGTTGAGCATCTGCTGGAAGCCAGCCTGCATTCTCACCACCACCGCCCCATCCCAAACAGAGAAGGGGGTGGAAAGTAGTAGTAGTAAATGCCATTTTCTTCTTGCTCTCTAGCTCTCACATCCTGCCAGGCAAGCAAGTGGTAGCAATGACAAGCAAAAGGATGCTGAGTTCACTAATATGCAGCGATTCACCAATGAATGTTGCTGCATATATTTAATAGGACAAAAAACTGTGAGCCCAATGCCCCCTCCCCCCAGCCCCACCATGGAGCATGGTGGCTGCAATGTGCCTGTACTGCTAGCGGTTCGCTTCCTTCCAGCCAACGCCAACTGAGATCAGAAGAAGGGTGGGTTCAGATGACCCAACAGGCCACTGGATGGTCTGTCATGTTATCTGAACCCTGTTGTGGTTTTCAGCATACTATGTTTGTTATTTAGAAATCACAGTAAGAAACAGCAGTCTGTTTTATGGTTTCCACACTTGGCAGTGGTTTCTGTGATTGTCTGAACCTGGCATCATGGTTTCCATGGTTTCCATGGTTCCAGGATGCAGCTACCACAGAGTCCCCTTGAGAAAATATCAGGTGTTTCAGGAACTTTCCCATCCGCCCAATGTGAGATTGGATTACAGGTGTGGTGCCTGATGGGATATGTACCAGCAGGAAGAACTGAGTGAGGATGGTGGAAACTATGCTAGCATAGAAACCACTTTGCACATCCAGACTAAAAAATAATAAAAAAACAGGCACTATGGAAGCCATGCAGGGTTGCTTTTGTGACCTGTGAAATTCTTCTGTTTTTTTGCCTTGGTGCATTGTATCTTCTCCAACCCCACCTTTTCTCTGCCACTTTAAGCTTCAATCTGGAGATGCTGGAGCAGCCAGGTTCTAGCATAAGTTCTCTGCACACTCCTGCCACACTTCAGCCCACCTTGGTCCTTAGCCAACCCTGCACTTACTCCCACAGGATTCAGGGAATAACCCAAAGGAAGTTCAAGCACTTCCAGCAGCTGGCAAACATCCGTAGGAACTGTATTGTTGCTGATCATGCCAACTGCATGCCCACTCAGATTTCTCCAGCTATGTGCCTTTTAGATTGGTTGGATTGCAGCTCCCATAATTCCAAGATAATGTGGCCAAGGAACTCAGCCAGGTCCTCTGCCCTAGAATGCTAGTGCCAGGTGACCTGGACTTTTATTCAGCAGAGACCTGAAACTCATAGGAAAAGGGAAGTTTCTTTTTGCTTGGAACTGCGAAAAATTCAGTCAGGATGGTTTGGCTGAGTGGTCCACTCCAGATCAACCAGGACACTCAGTTATTATTCAAATATGCAAGATTTAAATTTTGCCTCCCTCCCTCCCTCCCCCTTTTTGTAATCTCAAATTTTCTAAGTGGTTTACAAACAGTTAAGAAAAGCTAATGTGTCCTAGAACAGTTTAATGTAAAATATGATACAACAATTTTTTAAAATGAACTGCAGTATAATGCAGCATATAAGTTTCTCCATATTTGTTTCTCCTGGTTTTCGTGCCCACACAGCCTTGAGATTAAGGATTTCCATTTGCTGTAGTTAAATCAACTGTTGGAATGAGACTGTCTCCCAAAGAAAATCCTTGAGCTCTTGAATATTTCTCTGTTGACACATTGTGCCAGAGTAGCATGAAGGCAGTACAGCACCTTTTGGTTACATAGAACATCCATCTTGTATTCTTCCGTGTCTTGCAACCTTTCTGCTGCCTAAGAAATTACTCGTGTTATTTAAAGCAAAAGTAGCTTTTATATAAAATGCAGTAGATCAATGCTTCATGTCACTTTGTAACCGAAAGCCATACTGGGCAGCAATCCGGCGAGACTCGAGTGGTCCTCTCCTGGAAGACCAGTAACAGATGCCTTGCCCTTAATTTGTCTTCCTGATTTGACAATGCAACTTTTAAACATTGATAAACATTTGAATAATTGGTGTTCAAAAATGTAACATGAATGTATTTTATTACAACAGAGAAATCACATTGCTCCAATGAAAGAATCAAGTCATTCCATGTTATTTTTAATGATTTCCTAATGGATTGGGACTGCAGGGCGCAGTGGTTTAAACTGCTGTGCTGCTGGGCTGGTTGATTGAAAGGTCGCTGGTTTGAATCTGCACAACGGGGTGAGTTCCCATTGCTCCATCCCAGCTCCTGCCAACCTTGCAGTTTAAAAGCATGCAAATGCAAGTAGATAAAAAGGTACCACTTCGGTGGGCAGGTAACAGCGTTCCGTGCACTTTGGTGTTTAGTCATGCCGGCCACATGACCACGGAGACAGTCTGCGGACAAACACTGGCTCCCTCGGCCAGGAAACAGAGATGAGCACCGCCCCCTAGAGTCAGGCATGACTGGACTTAATGTCAAAGGGAAACCTTTATCTTTACCTTTAATGGATTGGGATGGTGATTTTGGCTTTTGGTATGGAGTGGGGATGATCCCAATCCTGGACCTTAGCATCTTGCAAGTTACACAAGATTTGCAAGAATTTGTTGTTGCCCAGAGGGAAAAACTCACCTCCAAGTTCGCTGCCGCAGGATTCATTCTTGTTTTCAGCCCCAGGGGAAAAAGGGGCTTTGTGTCAAGTGCTTCTGCTCTCTGGGGCAAATCAGAAGCTATAGAAGAGATTATTCCCATATGCCCGGTCATCTAACAGGGGGCTCCTCTCGCCAGCTAACAGGGCATGTGTGTCGCCAGCTTGTGACTTGTACTGAGATTAACTGGGAAAGGAAATATTAACTCTCTCCTCCTGATGAGCTGTGGTCCCAAGGAAGATTACTCCCCCCATGCTGTTTGGCTTTGTTTTAATCCATGACGTGTCTACTAAAGGCACATTTACTGCTACGTCTACTTAGAACTTGAAGGACTGTTGGAAACTAAAGAGCTGGATAAAGCTTTAGTCTGGTTCAATAGGCTCTTATGGTCTCATTCCTGTCAAATATGAAAAGGCTGTGTATTGACTCAGCTTGGGGCATGCAAGATTAAAGCTGCAAGCCTTGCCTATTTTTTCCCTTGGACTGTACACTTAAAGTATCAGGCAATGTTGCTTAGGTGGCTTCCAAAGGCACCGGCAACCGTGTGCCCCCAGCTGTGAATTATGCTGTTGTCATGGTGCAACAAGCCAGTGAGTTCGAGGAATACGGGATTCTGTGCCTATGACATGTCGGTGTTGGCAATATTCCAACTTTGCCAAAGCATTATGGCACTGAAATGCAACTTCCTTGGCATTGATCAAACACTGACACACACACACACACGAAATATAGAAGTGAGATTTATGTGGTGTTCTTTCAAAATTGCAGGCTATTTGTCTGACATGAGCTCATGACAGCTACAATGGGAAGAGGTGAGAGCTAAGCTTATTCTTTTGAATCATTTTGAATCCTGAGTGTCCAGAGGTGAAGTGCTCGTTGCAACTCAACCTATCTTCCACTGGTCTTCCCCTTTCCCTTCCGTCTTTGTCCTTGCCTTTCTGACAGCTATTCAGCCTGGCTTTCTCTGACTGATTCTCATTCCTCTTACTCTCTGCTTTTTTGCTCAATACTGTGCCATTTGTCCTTTTAGATTCTGATCCTGTATGATTTCTAGTTTTTGGGTTTTTTTATTTTGGGGGGGATGCATTCAAAACCAAGCCATTTTGGATGCATCAGCAGCAGCATCACCATCATCATCAATAACAATGCATACTCATTTCTGAATTTTCTTATTTAAGTAAGAAGTTCTCCATTTCATGTTAGCCAGCTCACAGTAGCTTTGCTGTACCAGCTTGAGGACTTGCAAAAGTGTGAGTCACTTCATTTACAGGACTAGTTAATCTGAGTTCAAGCTAGAGTTCAAGTTTTAAAGCGGGATTTGCAACACATTAAAGGGTTTCTGTGGGAAGGGCAGGGAACTGTACTGGTTGCCATTGTCCATACAGAGTTCTGTGGTCACCAGGCAAACTTCGTCTTCATTAACTTTGGGATTCCCTCCTCTTACAGTTCTTTGTCTTTTGGCATGAGAAAAGCTTGGCATCCGCCCAAATCTGATGATGCCTCTTGTATGGATGATGATTCTATTTTGGCAACCTAAGGAATGGGACTGGGATAATTTGTCCATTATTAAAATAAATGACACATAGTGTAGAGCAGTGTTTTCACCCACTGTAAATCTTAATTCTGGCAGAATGGTAGGCTAAAGATTTTAGTATTAGCAGTATTCTAAAAATGCTGAGTAGCAGTTGATCCGCAACATAGCAAAACTTTCTAGCATGGCCAGGGAACAGAACCAAAGGTCAAGACTGGGCCAATAGAAACAGATCTAGGCTACAATCCTATGCTTGCTGGGACAAAAATAACATCTTACCCTTACCAGCATCCTGCAGTCATCACAGATGGCTGGACAGATGTTGACAGCTGTAGCACTGCTCTTTGTGCAAGCTTGCATAGGATTGTGCCCCTGTGAAAATGGGAAACCGCATGGACACACCACTTTGTTTCCTCCTGTGCCAGTAAATGCCATGTACCTCTATGGGAAAACCAAGACGTCAGAAATGGTGATGCAGAGAGTGTGTCCTTCCCATAGACTCAGGTCAGACATGTGTGCATAAGTGGCATTCTGTGTACACGTTGCTGGTGTACACAGATTCACTGTGACCAGGAAGGCTTGGAAGTCCAACCTACCCTTGCAAAGAATATTTATTTGCAATTGTAAAAAGAAAAACACCCAGGGGAAAAATCTATATGCAACAAAACCAATAGCAGAAACATAACAAGAAAAGCCAAACCCATTGGCAATCACTTTTCACTACACCTTTGCTTAAAAGGTTAAGAAGAAAGCAAAGAGCAAAGCAACCAAAAACAAAAATGATCAACCTTTCTGTTTATGTATATGAATAGAATGCAGATAAATGTATATGAATGTATATGTATATGAATAGAATGCAGATAAAATTCATGCCTGGGAGATAAAGCTTCAAATCCATAAGGAGCAGCAGGAACCCTAACCTGTATCTTAAACCTAAGCCTAAAATAGGGCAAGAATGCAAATATCTGATATTGGATTCTCCAAATGCCCAATTCCTGCTTGTTCCCAACAGCTCAGCATTAAGTTACCTGAACACTCACAGTGGTCCGTTGGATGAGCATTTTCCCACCCTTTATCCTACATGGCCCTTTTCCAAAAGGCAATTCTCGGGCTGATGCTCCCATGCCACAACGCAGAGTTTCAGAAAGGCGACAAAGAACCGGATTCTATCGGCTCTTGCTGTCCACTGCAAACACGTTTCAAACCTCTAGACCTTGCCGGGGTGCCCCATTTTCTAAAGCCTAGCCCTAACCAGAATCTTAACCCTTACCCCTAAATGGGGCTGAATCGCACATACCTGCTAGTGGAACTTCAGTGCACTGCACAAGAGGGCTGGATGTTTGCCAGACGGGACTCCTTGCAACTGTAAGGCCTCTCCAAGTCCACTTTTGCTGCCCACCTGCTCAGCTCCACATCATGAAGAATTAATTTAGAAGTCTGCATCCATCGTGCACTTGGCATGACCCACCATAATTAGGGACACACGGTAGCTCTCGGTAAATAATTCCTAAAGTAATTTCAGTAAAGAATGTCAGCACTGGACAGGACTCATTTTCTGTTCTCGCTTATTGTTTGGTGTACCACTTACTGCTTGTTGCGTCTTTGATTTCAGTACAGATTCTTGTGAGGATAAATGTTGCACTGGAGTGCCGTAGTGTATTTCACAGTGCAAAGACTGGGTCAATCTCCTTTTAATTAAATTACTCTCTGCCTGCAAAGTGGATATTGTGATATTTAATGAATGGCATGCCTTAAATGTAGGCCAGCTCTGCTAATAAAATATGCATGCATTTCTCACAAATACCCTTTCACAAGTTGTTTATTAGAACAGGGAATGGGGATGGCAACTTCAACTTATTGGGCAGCGTCTTTCATAGAACAGCAGAGCTGCAGGGGGCCCTGAAGGCCACTGGGTCCAACCCTTGCAGGACACCACGTCACACCATCCCACTCAGATGGCTGTCCAGTTTCTTTTTCAGTGTCTCCAGTGTGGGAGAGCCCCCCACCTCTCCAGGCAGCTGGTTCCACTGCCGTATTGCTCTGACAGTGAGGAAGCTTTTCCTGAGGTCCAGCCTGAATTTGGGTTGTCGCAACTTGACTTGATTATTCCATGCCCTGCGCTCTGGCATCAGGAAGAAGAGATCTTGACCTTCCTTTTGGTGACGGCCTTTGAGGTACTTGTAGAGGGATATCATGACCCCCCTCAGCCTTCTCTTCCCAAGGCTGAACATACCCAGTTCCATCAGTCTCTCCTCAAAGGGCAGAATTTCTGGACCCTGGATCATTTTTGTTGCCCTCCTCTGGACCCTTGCTAATTTTTCTGCATCTTTCTGAAATCTTGGTGCCCAGAGCTGGACACAATATTCCAGATGGGATCTGCCTAGTCAGGCGTATAGGGGATATCAGACCTGAAGGGCAGGAAGCTATGCGTTATGCCCTCAGTGATCGTAAGCTCCTGAATTCTGAGGCTTATGGGCATCCAATACTGGTTTGGAGGAGCAGTGGCGTGGGAGAATGTCCTCACACCACACCTTTTTTCACTCGTGGGATGCTTTGCGCATCTCACCGCAGCATATGTAAGGAAGAGGGAAGGGGACTTGGAGAGACCTCAGGAGGTCTTATCTAGGTTTCTCTGCTCTCCAACACTCCCTTTCCCCTCCATCCGAGTCCCTGTCCTAAGAAAGCTGCCACTGCCGTTCCTTCAATGCTGGCTGTGCATGGGAGGGGAAGCATCTCCCATGGGGAAGTGGGGAGGGGAAGGGATGCAGCCTTCCCGACTGGTTCTTACATGGAACTGAGAATGCATTGATGTCAGCGCTTCTTATCAGGCCTAGTATTTCATTGATGTTACTCAGCTGTTTAAATGGCTTCCAGTTTTACAAGTTAATTTTTTTATACTATGTTGCCCTATTTTTTAATTTGCTGAGATGCACTTACTCCATGTGCTGCCCAGGTAACTTTGGCCATTGGGTGGTAAAGAACTGATGATGAGGATTAGTGGCAGAGAAGGGGGCAGTTGGTAATACGGTTGCCAGAGCATGGCAAGAGAGCATGGAACAGCAAGGGAGAGCACTCAGGACATGTGTAAAGCGCATTTCACTAAGTTTCAGTACATGGAAGGCCGAGGAGGAGGGCTGCCAAAGTGGACAGAGTACCTGATAGGCTTTTTGAGCTCCAGGGCCTCTATTTTTAATCATAGCTGCTCATCTTTTTCCTCTAAGAAGTTAAGAATGCATTTCTACATAAAGTACAAAGCAAACTGCCTGAATACATACAAAACAATATGGATAAAAAGCTGCCATAGCCAAAATGACCTATTAAAGATCAACACACTAGATCGTTACTGCAGCTGCTATAAATGCAAGATGCTTTAGAAATTTTGAATTTGTATGTACCTGGGACTGGTGTGCAGAGAACAGAAAAATCAGTAAGGTGTGAGCTCATCCATAGTGGGTCATCTACAAATGTGAAATCTGATCCTGCATTCAACAGAGCTTCCATATAGCCTGAACAGCCAAATCCTGCCTAATCTTGGAAGCTAAGTAGGGTTGGGCCAGGTTGAAATCTGGATGGGTGACTTAAAATTATGTACTGCCCAGAGAGCTTCAACTACAGGCAGTATAGAAATGCAGTGTAATAATGATAATAATGAGTATGATAATTCTGTCTCACAAAGTCAGCATTCTAGGGCCATTCTTTGCTTAACGAAGCTTCACGACCACGGGTCTATTTAATGATCAACACCATAAAAAAAGAAGTGTTAGGACTGCTGACCAATTTGATTAGTCACTAGTGTGCTTTCATATCTTTCTTTTCTTTTCTTTTCTTTTCTTTTCTTTTCTTGCAGATACAAATGTTTTCACTACAAAACAGGTACAAGTCTCCATATATGCAAATGTAGAGATCTTACCACACTGCACACTGAAAATATTAGTGTTAAATAAACTGTTTAGATATATATTTTAAGGCGATGAGCTGTTAATTGTTACCCTTAATTACAGTTCTTATTTTAACTGTTTCACCTTAGCAAAAAAGAATTGAGGATGTTTAGTGAGCTTCAGATAGTAAAGCTATCTGAAGTATTGTTGCTGAAGAAACAGTGCCACAATGCTCATACAAAATACAATTTGCACCAATGTCAACTCTCTCCTAATTATATGAGACATGTGCAATTTTGTATATGATAAGCCTTTTCACAAAGAGTCACCATCAAATTGCAAATGCCTCCTCCTCCATCCATCATCCTGTGAAAATGTATATTTTTGTGTAGGGCATCACAACCATACAACAGTAGTGATGAACCTCTTCTTGCTTTCTGTTATGGAAAAGCTCTCGAGGGCCACAACTCAATGTTGCCAAGAGCTGTTTCGGCTGCTGCAAATGCTACAGGAGAATCCTTCCGTGAGTGTGTGCAGAATTCCCCTTGGCTCACAGCTACGACCAGGCCAAGTGGGATAGGAAGTCTGCACATACTAGAGAAATGGATTCCTCAGAACTTGGTTGCATCCACAGCCTTTCTTGCATTCATATCTCTAGGGGCCTGTAGGCTCCTTGGCTGTCTGAACTTCAGGTAAAGCTCAGGGGAAGGCCTCATGAGCTAATGCCTCCATGGGGCTTTTTCAGATCAGGAAGTGCAGAACGCTGGGGTGGCTGCAAGGCAGTGGAGAAATGAGTAATAGAAAGGCGAGGCAGACACAGCTGCTTGGTCACTTCACAAGTGCATTGAAGGACACCATCAACATCAATTCAAATGGAATTATAAAATTAAATTATATATTAAGGTTAGTATTAAAAGAATTATAGATATATATGCAATGAATATAAACTATTTTAATGGTTATTTTATTGAAGAATGGGGATTATTTGATAATGATGAGAACTGAGAATCAGCAGAATTCCCAGTCAGGAGAATGAGGCAGAAAAACGGAAGCCTCTTTCACAGCACCGCCTTCCTTGGCGCCTCCAGGGATCTGGAGGCTGGAGTTCGGCATAGCGCCGTCTTCTTGGCGCCAGATGCAACACTGTTCCTCACACCTGCGCTGTGGGTGATGCCTCCTTGGAGCTATGCTCTCAACACAGTTGATGCTGTTGCAACTTGGTTCAGAACGGAGCAGCCAGGTTGCTAGCAGGGGCCGGCAGATATACACATGTAACACCGGTGTCGTACCCGCTGCACTGGCTTCCAACTGAAGTCCGGGCCCACTTTAAGGTGCTAGTGATGCCATACAAAACCCTAAATGGCTTAGGACCTGGATATTTGAAGGAACACCTCCTTCCATATATACCTGTCTGGCCTCTAAAATCTGGAGCGGAGGTCCTTCTTTGGGAGACCTCTTTGAAGGAGATCAGGAGAGTTACCTGGAGAAGGATCTTCTCTGTGGTGGCACCCAGCTATGGAACAGGCTCCCCAGAGAGGTGTGCCTGGTGCCAACCCTTTAATTTCAGCACCAGGCCAAACCCTTTTAATTTTCCCAGCATTTTTAATGTTACTATTGATTTTTAGTTTGATCATATATATTATTGTGATGCTGTGTCCTATTTATTCACGTTATCACTGCCCTGAGACACTGTGAAGGACGGGGTACCATAATTTTAAATAAATACATAAATAAATAGTAAACTTACAGTAGCAGCACAGAAAGCCAAACGTTCCCTGGAAAAAGAAAAGTTGTGCTATAACCTACAGGTGAGAAACTGTTGGGAGAATTTCTTGTCTCCTGGGGGAAATTCGGTGAAGCAGTTCCCTCAATTTCTCTGCCCGCAATTAGGGGAAATTATGTCAGACTCTTTGTACACAGCTGTACTTCCAAGCATAAACCCTAAACCAACAAATGTCGCAAGTCCTGTAAGAAAACACAGCTAGATATGACTGGAAGACCGTTGATCTCCCTAGCCACCTATTCAGCAGCAGAACTTTGGGATGGCTAATGTAAGGTTAATCACTGGAGAACAACACCACAAGCTGGCAGAACCTCACATCCTTTCACACATGGAACTTCCTCAATAGGATCAGATCGCATGTTCAGGCTGAGTGGAGTTCCAAGAGTTTGGAAATCAAGCGGTGTTCCTAAATATGTGAACTGACCCTTAGAAGCATCCAAATTTTGCACTGCTCTAACAACCACTATTGGTACTTCCATGCCTGGACTGCATGGTGCAACAACACGAGTTTGTGGGGTGGTGGTGTGCAGAAGTGCATGGAAAACCACCCTTTCCTGCAATTCTACATGTTTGTTTGATGTGCACAGATGTATGTGTCTCAGACCATGGCAAGTATGCCAACATTTTGTTCAAAAACTTGGCTTGATTCCATAAATTGTTGTATTGGTAATGGCTGTGTAAGCCTGGGATAGGCTTCTTGGGACTGCAGGCACGTCTGAGCAACAGTTGTGGGTTCCATCATAGAATGGCTGCCATTCTATGGTGTGTCTGCACACGAAAGGCAAATAACCCAGAAGACTGTGCAAGGATCTGTTCCACAGCATTCTCAACTGCAGTTTGAATCTAGTGTTAGGTACCTTGTTTCCCCTTCATGGTGCTGCTCACCCTCTTAACTTCCTAAGAAGGTCTCTAATCCCCAATGTCTAGCTCAGAGGCCTTCTTGGGAAGGGATCACTTCACTTCCCATATGAAAATGGGAAGGGTAGGGCAACTTGAAGGGTGTTGGGGAAAGTATTGGTGTCTAGGGGCTCTAAAGTGACTGCTCCTGGAGTAGACAAAATAGGAATAATTTGAGTTCAGCAGGACCTACAGTGAATAAAGAAGAGAAATCCCTCCCTTTTCACCTGGACTTTGACAGGTAATGAGAATTACAAGGCAGAGGTTTACATGAGGTGGGACGGGTGTCTGGAACCATGTATTTGGTGGTGTGTGAGGGATAAACGGAATACATGCCTTCTCCCTTACAGGCACCTAGAGTTCATAAAATGCTAACAGATAAAAGGATTATGAAAATAGAGAACTTTTATTTGCAGACATATAAACACTTTTGGTACAGTACAGACATATTGTCAGAACTCAAGAAAAGTGTCCGTTTTAAGCAAAACACTCACTCACTTGTCTTGCTTTATACAGATAAATTTGATGCAGTTTCCCCACTCTTGCAATCAACATTGAAGGTGTGCATTGCCGATAACCTCTTAGCTAGGAGGCTGTAGAGGCAGACGAGGGTCTAAATGGCTGGGAAGATTTGTCACTGGTTTGAAGAGGGAGAGTTCTGGACCTTACCCAGAAGACTAAGCTCAGGAAGAGGAAAAGAGCCAAGAATCAGCAATTAGCTGTTGTTCACTCACACCAATTACTAATCCGGAGAGTCAACACATAAAACTAAACTTTCACATTACTCAGAATGAGAAGCAATGATGGTTTCCATTTCAAAGATCTAGTGCAGAAACATCATATAAAAATGGCCTGCAACCAAAGTGAGGAGAACTACTGACAGATTGCTAACCACAAAGCACTGTTTACAGCAACTCAGAATTTAACTTGAGGTTACCGGATCAAAAATATATTTAACTGTGACCATAGTGGAGCATGGGGCTGTAATATAATACAACAGAAGGGCATGGATTGCAGGCTCCAGTCCAAAGATTCTGGCTTCCAACACATCAGGTGCTACATGTGAAGTTCTCACTGCCCTACCCACACCTGGACAGGTAATGAGGGTTGTACACTCTGAAAGCATTAGTGGTGGCTATGAGGCAATGCAGGTATTTGGAACTATCGATTTTGCTGGTGTGCGCAGAATAAACTGGACACAGACCTTCTGTCCTGAAGTATATATTTCTATGGAGCAGTCAGAGGCAGAATGACCAAATCATATATGGAAACCCAGTTTGACTTCAGGTTGAGAACAGCAGGTTGACTCCTGCATCGTTATGTAAAGACTGCCTAATTTCATGCGGTGGGCCACTGGTGAAAAGACCCTATTTGTGTCAGCCAGGATGGAAAACACTTCTGAAAACTTCTGGACATTATTGTTTCAAAACTGGAGGGACTAATATTTTCACCTTTCTTCATCCCAGAAGCCCCCAGGGGGAAAAGCAGGTTCTTCTCATAACCATCTCATGACTCCGTACCCTGCTCCAACTTTTGCAGATCCCTTCTCTCCTTTTCCATTTGCCACCTGAAACACTCCATCAACTTCATCCTCAAGTTATGTTTCCCTCTTGCATTCACCCCCTAATCCCTACAGCTTGATTTTTTTATACCATCTTGCCTGATGAAATGATCTGGGGATCTCAAAACATTGCATTTCTTTTGTCACTGATACCATCCTACCTGATTGGTGAGCATAATAATTTGTATTTTGTATCTCTTGGTTGGCATAATAAAGATACTGCACTAAAAATACTGGATTTGGATATGTGGAAGCTTTGCTGGACCAGGGCTGGTGGTTCACTGGTTCCTGACACACTCAGATCCCTTGGTGGTGGCGGTTGATTTGGGATGTTCTGCATTGAAGCTACAGAACACCCTGCAGTCTTACTTGGGTGCTATGGTGGAAATCCCATGAAACACAGTGCAACGCTTCCAAATAAAGGTACACAGCATCAGGCTGTGGTATCCTGGAAGCAGGGTCAACAGGCTGCTTGTGCAACAGCTGAAGTTTCCCACAAGGTCTGGGGAGCCTTCCAGAGGGGCATTCCATGAAGCTTAAGGAGCTTGGCTAGACAGGAACCTTGGCATCAAGCCCCTTCCTGTTCCACGTACACACGGACCACTTTGGATCCCAGATGGCATATTTTCATTCAATCCAAGAAATCTGATCCACCGAATTTCAGAATAGCAAGCAAACTGTTTATGTAATTTATATGGTTTGTTTGGACTGAGTGAAAAGTGAACACCTCGTTTCTGTTCACAATCTCACAAAGGATGGTGGGCACCCTCTAGAAATTGCACTTATTAATTCCTTGCCTATGTATATATTTCATATCTGAGGTAATATAACATTCTGCTTTGATTTACCAGTGCATATTTTCTTATCATCGTCACATATATACAATAGAACATCCATTTATTATACCTCAAACCCATACTTTTATTTTTTTTCTTTATCAAAAAACAATACATTTAAAATATACTTTTGCATTTTCTCTTAAACAGTCCCATTTACAGAAATGGCTAACAATGCCCTCGTGTGGACAGAAACAAATCAAAGAAATGAAAAGGATAACAATGAATGTGTGGTTGCCTTACCTTTGTCTTTAGCAATACTGACTTGGTTTATGGATCAGTCTCGAGAGTCCTGTGTCTACACAGACAGGTTACTAGCTATTAGCACTAAGTTTCAGGTTGAAAATAAAATCTGTACACTGGGCTTGATTTTTTTTGTCTTTTCCCCTTTTTCTTAAAAAAAAACCTGTAAAGAGTTATTTACAATTATAATAAGTTATAAATCAGTCCTTCATTATAGCTACCGCTGATAATCCCCCATTTGGGAGAATAATCATTGTTCATAATGTTTAGGAGCAGGTTGAGATTGTCTTTGTGAAACAAGACATCAAATATTGGAAATTTCCACTGGTTTCTTCTCCAGCATATGCAGATCAATTCTTCCATTTAATGGGATTTGTACTTCCAAGTTTTCCTCTCCTCTATGGTATTTTCTCCCTTTCCGTAGGCAGATATAAATGCCCATTCCAGTTGCCAGTGTTATTGAACCCAAGCTTATTATTGAGAGGGCTACCAAAGTAGGCATGCAAGAAGCTGATTCAACTCTTCTGTGCGTGGGTTCTATAGAAATCTGAGGTTCTTTTTCTTCAATATTAATGTCAGGTTCCTTCCTTAAAAGACTTTCAATGTAGCTCTCGTTGCTCACAGTGTCGTTGACAAACAGGTTCACCATGACTGTGGAATGAAGAGGCTCTGGGTAACCATGATCACTAACCTTCACAAGAAGGCGATAGAGGCCATAGTCATTCTGCATGAGGGACTCTTCCAGAGTGATGTTGCCTGTCTTGGGGTCAATCTTAAAAGAGTCCGGCCGGGGACCTCTTCTCCCAATGATGCTGTATGCTATGACTGCGTTCATGCCAGTGTCGTTATCTACAGCATAGACCTCTGTGATGGGAGATCCAGGCAGAGTTGTAGGAAGGACCAGAAGGTAAGACATGTTAGACTGAGGAAATAAGACTAATGGTGGATTGTCATTTATGTCCAGTAAAAGGATAGTTATTTTTGCAGTAGAGGACAAAGCAGGGTCCCCTCCATCAACTGCTTCAACCCACAGGGTATATGAACTCTGCTGCTCCCTGTCAAGGGAGACCTTGGCTCTCAGCACTCCTTTGCCAGTGTCTATAACGAAGATGTCACTTCCATTGACGACAGAAAGTGCGACCCATCCATTTTGCCCAATATCTGCATCAGTGACACTTATAACTCCAATTTCGCCAAAGCCTGGGAAATTCTCTGGCACGAAAAAACTGAAATCCTTGTTGATAAATCTTGGACTGTTGTCATTTTTATCCAGTACCGAGATGGTAATGGTGGCTATCGATTCTCGGGGAGGCACTCCAAAATCAACTGCTCTAACTGTGTAACGGTATTTTTCTCTTTCTTCTCTGTCCAGTTGGGTGGAAACTGTAAGGACTCCAGTGACTTTATCTAAAGAAAAATAAGAAGGAGCTTCGGGGCCAAGGAAATAAGAAACTTGTCCCCTTTCCCCACTGTCTGCATCTGTCGCATGGAGCTTGGTCAAGAAAGCACTGGGTGCATTGTTTTCTTCTATGGACAGTTCTATCAGTGGTTGGGAAAAAACGGGTGAGTTGTCATTATCGTCCAGAATCTGCACTTTAACTCTTCTATTGACATGGAATCCCTCCGTATTCCATGCAATCACAGAGACTTCATAGGACTGTTGAGACTCGTAATCCAATGGCTCTGTAGTCTCCAATAGGTACTCGTTGTGGTAGGGTTTGTACGGTGACAATCTGAATGGACCACCACCCTCCAAATAGCATTCCACTTTGTACTTCCCGTCTGGGTCTTTTATGGTGAAAAACGCTATTGGGGTGTTCACCGGCTCCAGTTCCCTCAGGTAAACCACCCCTTCCACTTCATTAGCTATAAAGCGAGGGATCACTTCTGGAGGTCTCATCATGACTTTGATGATAGATATCAACACAGTAATAACAGCTGGAATGCAACCAGGACCGTTAGCCAATATGCTCAACCGATGGAGACGAGGAGTATCCCCATTAATCCGCTTGGAGAGCTTGATCGCGCCAGTGCTTTCGTCAAGGTGGAACAAAGTACGGGACGACTGAGACACCTTTTGGCTGTAGGAGTAGGTGATCTCGGCATTGATTCCCTGGTCCACATCCACAGCACGGACTGAGGCTAGACGCAACCCGATGCTAGCGTTACCAAAGATCGTGACATTGATCTGGGTCTCGTTGAACTGGGGACAGTTGTCATTGATGTCACTGATGCCAACAGTGAGGGTGGCACTGCCCACCAATGGTGGCTCTCCTCCGTCCTCTGCAGTTATGAGTGTGACATATTCATCTCTAGCCTCCCTGTCCAAGGCACCCATGACAATCAGGTAAGGCGTTCTTTCCCCACTTTCATTTTCCTCCACATCCAGTGTAAAAACCCCATAGTCTTCTTCCAGTTGGTATGTCTGGACCCCATTAGTACCCATATCTGGGTCTACAGCTGGGTGCTCTATAGCTAAGCGGGTGTTGATGGGCGAATTCTCAGGCACAAAGAGGTGTATCTGCGGCAGGGGAAACCAGGGCGCATTGTCATTTACATCATGGATGGCAATCTTTACCTTGACAAGGCGGAAATACTCCTGAGGTAAGACCAGAACGTCCAGCAACAGCAGGCAGGACTCCGAGGATGGTGCTGGCGAGGAGGACGAAGAGGCGACCGCGTTAGAACCGACGTTGTCCTCTGTGCACACGGCCTCGCGGTCGATCTCCTGGGCTGATGTGTGAAGTTCTCCTGTCCGGTTGTTCAGGCGGACGTACAGGCCTCCCAGTCCCTCCGAGGCTAGACTGAAGGAGAGAGGGGCTCTTCCCCATGGGATGGGCTGCCGCTCCCCCACTCCTGCTGTCTCCCCCACTTCCTCGGCTTCCCCCTGGAGCTGTAAATCCTGGATTAGATTCCCAATGAGGTACCCAGCAGGCAGCCCTTCATTGATGCTGTAGAAGAGTTCCGTGGCACGGCTGTAGCTTGCAAAGCAGTTGAAAGGTCCCAGGAAGACCAGGAAAAAGAATAAGTTCTGGAGAAAGAGAGGAACAAGTGGTTAGTGACCAGGGTTATCCACTGCTCTCCTGCCCCTGAGGCCCTACATCAGACCTTACCCTGAAATACATCTTCTGGTCTCTTCCAGATGAAATATCCTATCAACCCAAATCTGCTTTTTGAGGACATCTCCTGAACATCTTCAATCACCTGTAGATCCACCATGTGCCTAATTCCATGCACTAGTCTTCAGCAGCAGAGATCAGCTCAACAGAACCACCTTGCCCTGAAGAATCAAGTCTGCATACTCACCCTAAATTATGAGATGCACCTTATTTACCCTTTGCAAGTCTTCTGAACATGTGTTCATCAAGAAATCATCAAATAGGGGAAGAGTTATGTGTTTAAAAATCCCCAGAGTACACTCTGTTGAAAACAGAACAGTGCACCAAAATAATAATAAGAGGAGGAAGCTCAGTGGTCTTTAAACTTCTGTCTGCTTCCTTCCTCACTCAAATATCGTGTTTTTCTGAAACTGTAAACAGTCCAGCTTGACACAAGACACAGATCAAATTCACCTTGCTGAATTTGATCATCATCATCTGCAAAAACCACATCACTGTTTCATTTACTATTGGTGACGTTAAAAAAGAAAAAAAGGAGATCTAATCTGCAAGCATAATTCAAGAAGCACTCCTATGCTGTCTTTTCTTCTGTGGAGGAACTCAGTAGGATGACTCCATTTCTGCCTCTTCCATCTGGAGTTCATGAAAAGCCAAACACAGACACAACCCATCACAGCTTGCTGTGCACATACGGAATGGAATCCACCATGGCAGCCATGGCAGATAGGATGTCAGGGACCTTCCGCCTCTTCTCCACTAAAGAAAAAGTTCACCAATTCTTAACTGCAACCCTAGGCATAATTATTCAAGCATAAACTTCACTGAAATAGGTGCATAAGGACAGATGACAACGAGCATACACCTGTGTTCTCGGTATTTCCCTTTGAAGCTGCAAGGAGCACAAACTTGTTAGTGTTTTTCTCTTTCGTTCTCCCGGCTTCTAATGGAGCACCGGCCCTCTTGGCCATATAACTGCAGGGCAACCGTAGCCATCCCAAGACAATCGTAGGGGATGGGATAGAAAAGCTTTTAATAAACAAACAAACAAACAAACCAACAAACCAAGCCTCTTTGGGGATGCCTTTGAACTGCAGTTCTCCTGTCCCTGCTTCAGTTCTACAGAAGTGAAGCTGGCGGCATGCACGGCTAACGGAAGAAAGGCCCAGCACGGGTGTTGTGGCTTCCCAATAAATCAGCACGAATCAGGATGCATCCACCATGGGACTTATTTCGCAAGTGCACAATTGGGCTTTGAGAGAGATGCCTGCTGTTGTTTATTCCTATGATGCCCGTCATCCCCGTAATCATTCCGGAATTTTAGCAGCTGCTTCCATTGAGAATCAGAACTGCCACTCCGGGTCCCCGAAACTGTTGCTTCGCTTTCCTACTCTCTCCCACCGACCCAGGAAAATCCTGGCGCCTCTTGACACCCCCCCCCCCCAAAAAAGCACCCCCTTGAAAGAGGATAAAGGTGCCATTCCACTGCCTCCTTGGCGAAGTTTCGCTCGCTCTAGGCACCCAACTTCCCGGAGACTCCACAGCCCCGATTCGGGGCATCTTTGCTCGGCGATGTCCCTCCGATATCCGCGGAATTCGCTCCAGCGAACGGGCGCACGCCACACTCCGGCCGGGAGTTCTTCCCCGCGCCCCCACCGCGCGCCCCGCCGCCCCTTTCCCGGCAAGCGTACCGGCAGAGTCCTCTGCGTGGCGGCCGTCCTGCTCCCAGGGACGGATCGCTGCCCCATCGCCAGCTGTCGACGCCTTTGCCCAGGGACCCCGCTGGACGCTAGGGCTGGAGGCGAGCTGCGCCCGGTCTCATTCCCTCGACGGCGCATGCCAAATGCGTGCGCGGAGGGTCTCCTTCGGGGGGAGAAGAGAAAGAGGAGGAGGAGGAAGGGGGGAAAGCCTCCTTCGGTGGGGGGGGG
>NW_025336142.1:5267953-5316061 GCF_004798865.1 Varanus komodoensis
AGGCGCCGTGAAAAGAAGCAAAACGAAGGGTGAAAAATACCACTTTGCCCCGATCCCCCCCGGCGCCACTGCGCTTCCGCGGCGGCGTGGCGGGAGGGCGCGGGGCGGGGGCACGACGAGGCGGGGCGCCGGGCGCTCGCCCCGGGGCGCCGAGCCGAGCCGTGGCCGCGGGAGCCCCACGAGGCGCCCCTCCCGCCGAGAGCTGCCTCCGAGCTCCGCTTGCCCACCTCGCGCGACTTCTGCAACTCGGCTGCGCGCTCGCCCTTCCGCGGCGCATCCACGCACCTTCCCAAGCCCGGGCCAGAGGTTGTCTCGTGCGACAGCTCAGCCTGGTCTGTGTTAAAGTCCGAATTGTTTGTTTGGTTGGTTGGTTCTCTGTTTGAGAGCTCCCTGGTTTCACCATGCCCCTTCCCTCCAATGCTCGAGGCACCCAAGAATAGCAAGGGCAACATTTTAACGTGGAAACTTGATTAAAACGAAAACATCCCAGGCGCCGTGAAAAGAAGCAAAACGAAGGGTGAAAAATACCACTTTGACTCGCCCACCCCATGGCTTGCTTGAAGAAAAACGTCTCTGACACGAGAAGGCGATGTGGTGCCTCTTGGACTTCGATTCCCATAAGCTCTGGCCAGCGTGGCCAGTGGCCGCGCCTTCTAGGAACTGGAGAACTGGGGATGCCCAGTTTGGGGAGGTGGCTGCAACTCCGTGCGTGCGTGCGTGCGTGCGTGCTCTTTGCCCCTCTGTGTCAAACAGCACATCCGAGGTGGGCTTCTGTGCCCATGTTTTCGGTGTACATGTGAAAGTGTGCTATTGCGTGAAAGAAACAAAACTCCTTGGATGCACGTTTCTTATGGCAACATGGGACCACACTGGACCTGAGAGAACAAACTCCCGTCTGTCTCCCCCAGTTGCATGTACAGCAGAGCCAGGCACAGGACCTAAAACCTGAAAGGTGGCCTGGATGTTCTGACCCCCTCTGTGTTGTTTTCGCAGGTGCTTTGTTGCCACCTGTCTCACTCCCCATGCTGAAGTCTGGTGGGATAAGGAAGGAATGGTGCTGCAGGAGCGATGCTGTGGTGCTCAGGAACCTGGGACCAGGGATTCCTTTCCTGCAGCCTCATCACAGCTGCCTGCCCAATTGATGTTGGAGGTTTAATGTAGCAAAAGCTTGAAACAAAATAGTTGTCACTGCCTGAACGGAAGTACAGCCTGATCTATAATCTTGGCTTGGTTTCAGCAGCGGCCCTAAATTGCTTTGGTCCAAATATTTCGCCTTAACCAGGTCAGGGTGGATCAATGCCGGGGCGGTTGGGTAGCTTGATTCACAAAGCACTTCAAAGGCAGCCGCTTAACTTAATCTGCTTCTTTTATGGATTTCAGTAGCCATGGCTTGCAAGCCAAAGTGCACTTTTGTGTGTGCCCAACCATGTGTGTTGATAGGGAATGCGCGAAGAGTCTTGCGTGATCAGAGCCGGAGGCACAACTTACCTCGTACGGTGATACCTCAGCTCATGAATGCCGTGGTTCACAACCAAATCGGGTCACAAACAAAAATGTCATGAAAATTTTGACCTGGGTCCCTAACTCCGCATTGGGTGATGACCGAGATCACAGCCATCTCCCCACCCCACTGAGTGGGGAGATGGCCACGATCACAGTTGTGTTCATGCAGGGAAGACATGTGTGATCATGGCCGCGTTCCTGCAGGAAAGATGGGCTCAATCTCGGCCATCTGCCCCCTCCACCCTGTGCTGTGCTACTCAGGGGGAACGTTATGGGGAAATTTGACTTGGCTCGTGACCAAAAATTGGTTCACACCAGAGTCATGGAATGAATTAAGTTCGTGAGCCAAGGTACCTCTTTACTCAGTGGGCAGCCCGTTGCGGTTTCTGGAAGCGATCACTGTGCAAGTAGAATACCAAAGCTCTTCTTTGTTATCGTCCTCAGTGTTGGATATTCAGAAGTGAACTGTCTGTGCACAGAGAAGTACCATTTTGTTATGGCTAATAACTGATAGAGCTATCCTCCATAAATTGGCATCGTCTCTTTGTAATGCCATGTGGAGTGCCCTCTTTTGCATGTCTGTTCAGGTGGAAGTCCCATTCAGTTAATGAATGTTACACCCAGGAAACTGCCCATAGAATTAAAGCCATAAACGAGTGGCCACCAGTCAAACTTGTGGAAGGGAGTCTTGAGATCGATTTGAGTTGTGACTCTTGCAAGGAGCTACTTTGTGTTTTCAGTCCTGAACTTAGTGGCAATTGCTTCTGTTGGGAGAACCGAAGCTGGGGCATTGTGTGAGAGGAACAACATGTGTGGGTAACACTATTGCATGCATCCACTCCTCTCTAGGTTGACACTTAGGGAAATTATGCAACACACTAGTTTGTACTGTTTGGTTGCTGGTGTGATAATTTGGGAGTGCTGGTGACACCATGACCAGGGGAGATCTACACTAGGAACTTCTACTGGCACTGTAATGCCTAGCTGGCATGTCACACGCTGCCCAAGTGTTCCTGGAAACTTTTCCATTACATCGCCCTGCAGTGATTCCCTGGATGCCTTGTCTGCTTTGGCTAAAGTTACCTGCAAGAGCTGTTGTGACATGTAGATCCAGCAAGCAGGGGTTGTTTGAGGGATGGACAACCCTTAACCCTAAAACATAACATGGGTTCTCATGCCAACAAACCATGGCAAGGTGGTGGTGAGCACCATGAATTTGGGATTTGCTGATGTTTAGCATGAATCAATTTCCTCACAGGTAAATTAAGGGCATCACATTATGCAAACCAGAAGCCTATGTTGAATATATTGGTGCTTTTATTTTCATAAAGGTTTTGGAGAAGGCAAGGTTCAAAAGACTTATCTCTGTTTCTCTTGCTCTGTAAGTGAGATTTGTGCTTTTTGACATGTGTAATTTATTAAAACGGTATATTTCTCCTCTCTGCACTTCTTTTCACAGATAAGCAGCTTGCCCTCTTGGTATGCTTTGGCTTGTTTCTTCCTGCAAAGTTAGTGTCAGGGAAACTGGTTGGCATTAGAATGTGAGCATAAGAGAGAATTAATCCTTCAAGCCATCCACTTCTGCTGGGCACTGCTCCACTACCCTCTTTCCTTGTTACATGGAAACACTGAGGGACTCGGAAGGGGTCTTCTGGGCCATCTAGTCTGTCCCCTGGTTCCAGCCAGCTCCAGTCATGACATGCCTACCATGTGCATGTCCAGCCCATCCTTGAACACCCTCACCGTTGGGGCTTCAACCACCTCCCATAGAAGCCCTTTCCATACCCTAGGGGTCCTAACCATCAGGAAATACTTCCTGGTCATCTAGTCTGACCCCCGGCTCCAGCCAGCTCCACTCATGATGTGCCTGTTACAATCAGAACCTTTTACAAATGTCAACACAAATTTTCAAGGAAGTCCGCTTTTCAAACTCATTGGCCTTTGAAGCATCCCAAGACTCAGCTGCCGATGCTCGGACTGTTCAACTTATTTGTGGGGGGGGGGGGGGAGGTTGTTTTCCTTATTCAACAGGCACTTGCTTGTACTTCTGCTTGTCCTCTCCGAGCTGTTCTAGGTGAACTCCCCGTCCCTTTTCTCGGTGGATGTAGCGATGCTTTTAGCCCGAGCATGACTCCAAATGTCTTGCCTGCTATTGTTGGGAGGGTTTCAGCTGTTGAGCTGTAGCATAGTTGCTGTGAAAATGCACTTTCCCTCTCTTCCCCTTTCCTCCACTTCCAGCCGTTACTTCTTAGCATCACTCTTGCCGAGTGAAATGAGGCGATGCAAATGCCAAGGGTGCTTACTGAGATAATATCTTTGACTTCATTGGTAGGGAAGAATCAAAGGTCTTCCCTCACATTCCATGCCATTTTTGCTTGTAGCATTCATGAGCAATGAAAGAGCAGGCAGCACCCTATGCTGGCTGCTGGAAACCAGAGGATCTGGGGGCCAGTTTTCCCACCACTGAATTTGTGCTGTGTTCCCCCACCCCCAGTTTCAGTGCTGGGCATCAGAACAGTTGTATTTCTCCTTAAAATAAGGTGCACAGTGAGTGCAGCCCTTGCTTTTTAAGGCCAATTGTGCCCCTGGCAAACCTGAAAGAGCGTGGCTTGCCCATGCTTGAACTCAACAAAGTAAAAGATAGGGCCTGCTGAACGTGGATCATTCTTCGAGTTCCTTTCTTTTGAGAGGCTTATAGATGCCTTATCAAAGTTTAGGAACAGCAAAACATCAGATATAAAAAATAAAATACTGATTGCAACAAGCCACATAGAGAGCTTCAACTATTGGGTGCTATGCTTGATGATGATGATGATGATGATGATGACGACGACGACAACTATACAACAACAACAACACAGGTGTTAAGAATTCATCAAATGAAACCCTTGGGCCAGAACAGGGGTAAGTTAAATGGCAGGGTGGGTGATGTGGGTTCCCAGATTTTGATGGGCTCCATTTCCCATCATCTCTTATCACTGGCTATGCTCTCAGACACACAGATATGAGTGAACAACTACATTTATTACAATAACACTCAGAGCACCAGTAACAGATTAACAAATGGACAAAATTAGAAATATATCCTTAAGTCCCAAACTTCCCTAAGGTGTAGATGTGCCAACTGATGGACCAGCTGAGAGCTAGTGTGGTGTAATGATTTGAATATTGCACTGGGACTGGACAGATCCAGTTCTGGTTCCCACTTCGCACTGAAGCTTGCATGGTGTCTCTGGACTAGTTCTGCATTCTCAGCCCAGTCTGTCTTATAGGGTTCTTGTGAGGATAAAGGAAAGGCAAGGGTAACTGTATGAACTGCCATGGGTTCCTTCCAATAGAAAAACAAGTGGGATATAAATGCACTGCCCAAATTCAGTAAAAACTTTGCATTTTAGCCCTATATGTGGTTAATTTAAGGATGCAGTTAGTGAGTAAGTAGTTCCTGCTTGATCCCAGAAGATAAAGAAATTGGAGAGTGTTGCAATATACCCTACTAAAGCAAAAGATGGCAGCAAATTGAGGGGAGAGAGAATGGAATTGATCATGTTCTAGCAGGAAGGCATAGCAAGCAGTGCACGTGCCAGACTCCAGCCAGCAGATGGCAGCAGAGAAACTGTTATAGCAGCCTCTGTCTTTGTGGCTCCAGAGTAATCCGAGTGGCATCGCCAACTCCAAGCTTTGTGATTTCGACCCACAGGATTTCCTGCATAGGATCGCTACAGCGAAGCCATGCGAGTCTGTATTTCAAGTGTTCCGCTTGAGGACAATTTAGTATTTATTAAGCAGTAAGCAGCCCATCAGCTTGTCAACTTTCATTTGATAAAGTGCTTCTGAATCTCACATTCTTTTCCTGTCCAATAGCAAATGACAGTCGTCCATCAAGTTTCCTTAACTGTATGTGTATGGTATATATAATCCTCTGTTAAGTATCACAGAAATTTAGATAACCAAGGGGGCAAGTTCATGCATATTGACTCGGAAAGCACTCCCAGCATCCCCTAGTCACAGTCTGCCAGGGAGGAGAGATTGAGCGCAAAAGAGGGACAGGTTTTCTGGTTACTCTGTGCCAACATTCAAGCATGTCCACCCAAACTTCCTTCCTTACCTCCCTTCCTGCAGCTGTCCCGACATTCTCTGTACACACAACCTACACACCCTGGGAGGGGCCGCCTCCCCCCTATAGTCAGGGACATGGAGGGCATCGGTGTGGGTCTTCTGTGTCCCCCTATCCTGTACCCCCTCCCACCTACAGGCCACGCCAGCCTTGCACCTGGTTCCCCTTGCCAGAACTCACTCAGCAATGTGCCTCACCCATGGTGGATTCCACTCCTGTATGTCTGAACCCGGCCAATGCTTTACCAGCTTGTTTGCCATCGAGTTGGGATGGCGAGGAAGGGATTGGACCATGGTTCGAACCTTTTGCCCCTGCTGCGGACTTGGGAGGAGCAATGGGAGGACCAGTCCTGCTTGAAACAACCTGTGAGGGTTCCAGGCAGAACCTCGTGTGGGCAGAAGGAGGTGAAAGAGGCCAACTCCCCACACTGTGGTTCGAATTTGGCTTTTCTACTGCCCCCAGCAGCTATTTATTAGTGGGCTTGTGTTGTTTAAAGTCAGCTACTCAAGGACAAACGGGGTGCTTGCCTGCAGTAATAATGCATAGCACTAAAATACAACCAGCAGAAAATGCATGGATATCCAAATGTAGGTACTGCATTGTGGGTCGCAGCCATAACCGGTAAGGACAGATTTCTTCTTTCCCTGGTTCAGTGAGAAACCCAGCCAAGAATCTTTGGGAGTTGTACAGAAGTGGTGATATTTGATTTCCCTCTTTTGGCCAGAACTGTCTGCATGGAAAGACAGTTATAGTTACTGGAAGAAGTTTGGTGTCAAAAATGGTTGTAGTAATCTACAGCACATGACCCAAGTTGGCAAAACTCTGTGGAGGCATTGTTCTGATTTTAAGTTGATTTAAATTTTGTGATTTCTATTGGTCTTTCTTCTAGATACTTTGGCTTTACTGATGGTGGAGTAGGTTTTACATCCAGGTTTAGAGCCAATAAAATGTAATTGGCTTCATAATGAACCTGATTATTAAATATCTTTAACATGTGTTTGAGTAAAAGTGCTGTTAATAGTAATTTTATCTTAGCTGTAACACTGAAAAGTTATATTAAAGCCATCAATAAATCTCCGTTATTTATTTTAGCCCAAAATGTGGCATGCCAAGCATCATCTGGTTTCACTTCCAATAGGCCATACGGATTTTTAAGGTGGCTCATTTATATAAAAACAGACAATTGAGATACTTGTTCATATTTGTGGAATAGCTCAAACCTTTTTGAAAGCAGATGCTCAGAACATTGTCTGACTTTCCACTGGTGAGCATTTCAAACCTTGGGAGGCTTACTCATTGCTTCGGCTTATCTTGCCAAAAAATATTGAGTAACTTCCATTAAACTGAAGGCCAGAAATCGTGGGTGCATGCATGCGGATTACTCCTCTCCCAGACTGGTATTTCCTTTTGTAGTAGCTGAAAGCTTGTCACATTTGATTGAGGTGTGTGTGCTCGCCTCCTTTCCTGATCATCACACCCACTCCCCAGGTGAGAAAGGGAGCCTGACTTCACCTCTTGCTCCACGTTCAGTGAAGCTTACTGCCCACTGATTACCTGTCTCAAAAGAGAGTGGCTGTTAGATTTAACTGACGAGCTGAAGGAGTGCGTAAGGAACGCTTTTCCCTGGCAAACCAAAGCCCACGTTGCCTCTTTCCTGGGTTTTCCTCAACCATTTCTTGGGGTTTTGGAAGAAGCAATTACCCCCTCTCTTGTAGCACTGAGGCTTCTCTGGGAAGATGGAGGGAAGAACACATGTTTCTAGAGTGACTCTGTCCTGTCAGAGTCGGAGGATACTTTTCTCCTATTGGTACCACAGTCCCGAAACACAGCTCTTGCTTCTGCCCTCGTGGGCATAGTGCTGTCCTTGGGTCACACTGGAAGGTGATGCAGAACCTGATCTGCCCCTCCTTCCTGCCCTTCATAGGATTATTCAGATGGGCTTACCCCACTCCTTTCCCCAACCGATGCTCATTGGGTGGTTGGTGGATGATTGAAGTCAGTCGAGCAGAGGTGGAAGGGGCCAAGAAGGTCATTGGGTGGCCCCCCTAAAGCCCGCGTACTTTCCCACAATAAAAGTCTTAAGGTAAAACATGCTGGCTGTTTGTGCCGTGTGATCCTTTTCTGCCTTCGTCTCATCCATGACTGAATCTGTCCCTCACCTGCTTCTCTGGAGGTTCATCCAGTAGAGTGTGCTGGAATCCTAGATGCTTTTATATCAGGTCTATTTAAAAGCTGTTCTGCTCTCCTTGCTCCCGTGGGACCCTCACCCTCCACAAAACCCCCCAATTAAGTTGTTCATTCTCCCACTGCATCCTCCCTGCTGTTGGAGTTGTTTACCTCCTGGCCTCCGTTTGGTTCCTTGTGTGGGTCATGCTCAAAAAAGCAAAACTGCATCTTGCTTCTCCTCCCGTGTGCATTTCAAACTGATCTTGTCACTCTACATGTTGCCTTCCCTTGTGCGTCTAGTGTCATAGACTGCAAGCCCTGAGGATATTGGTTATGCCTTTTGCTTTATTTTATGTTTGTCTTCTTGTTATTGTAGGTATGCTGGAAATAATGAGGCTTGCACTTAAACCAGGATGCCATGCCTCACCTGGAGGAAGGGTCATTAGAGGAAGAAGAAGAAGAAGGAGTGGAAGCTGCAGCTGATGGAAGACCCGCCTGAGCTCTCCTGGGCTTTTCCTGGACTTCCCTAAGGCAGGAAGCAGAGCCAAAGGGAATTTATCCCCTGGGAGGGAGCGGGACCACATGAAGGCAGCAGAAGTCCAAGCAGGAAGCAGAGCACTGGTCCCCCGTACGAGCGAAAACTGACCCCATTAGTGCAGATTCACAGTCAGCTTCCAATCAGCCTGGGCAGAGTCTGGTGTGGAGAGCAATGCTTCACCCCACTGCTGGCCTTGCCCTTCTGAATGGAGAAGATTGCTTGGCCTTTGTTACTTCCCTGGACCAGTTACCCCACCTACCTGCATGCTTGGCATGGCGAGCTTCATGGCCTGGCCCTTGGGCTGGACTGGCTTCTCCCATTGTAGCTGCTGTCACACAGACTTGGCATTTGTAGGCACAGGAAACAGGGGCCAGATAGTGCCTCATCCTCTGATCTTTCCAGGGGCTGAGATGATAAAAATCTGCTTGTGGCAGTTGCAGAAAAAAACAGGGTAGAAGGAAAATGGGCGAAAGCAAGTCACTCTTTAAGTGTGCCACCATCTTTGATTCCTCTTGCACAGGGACATATGTAAAATGCCCAGTATTACAACCATTTACAGGCTCTTCATGGACCAAATTGGTGATCAGCATAGTAAACCTTCCGTATTCTGATCCCTGGGGTCCTCCAGTCTGTTATTTAATTCCTCTTTGATTGGAACTTGGCAGCGTCCACCTGGCACACCCAGGATGCAGGTGACAGTGCCCACGGATAGAATGCCAGGACCAGGGATGACAGGGCTAGCGTGAAGTCTAGCTGAATCCAGGAGGCCCAGAGGCAGAGGCCAGGACGAGCAAGGCTCAGATATGTATTTATTTGAAGCTTTTCTATGCCGTCCCAATACTAAACGTCTCTGGACAGCTTACAAAAAAACAAAACAAAACAAAGCAACTACCACCACAACAACACACAACACACTGCAGCTGATAAGTGATGATAAAAACAAGGATAAAACCAATCAACTGTTAAAATATTGGGAAAATAAAAAGCTATCCAGTGAAGCAGTGCGGGTCTATCCTCAAAGGGAGCAAAGCTAGAATACTGGCCATTAGGGAAATAGGGCTTAATGCTGTGAAGTTGACTCCAGACTGAATACCTCTTCTCCCTCCAAAAGCAGAAAGAGCTGACTCCAACATCAAGGTGGATCCTTCTGCTTAATGGCCAGTCCCTGGAATGTCTGGCACTTCTCAGTTGCTTTGCCCTCTTGCCATGATGCCATCAAATTGGAGAACTTGTTGCTTCTTCCCCACGGAGTTTCCCACCAGATCTGAAATGGTCTCATTCTCAGAGACTGCCTGGCTTAGCAAAGTGTGAGGATTTTGGCTGAGGGTGCAAAGCTATTGGATTTCTCCTGGCTCGGCTTCCTAGGCCCCAGCCCGCTTTCTTTCCACCCCAAGCCTACCTCGTGAAGATGTCTGGCAGGAAGTGATCCCACGAGGCTGGCTGGCACACATGCCGCCCACACAAGGGCCGTGCAGGCAGAGTTACGGTTAACACACACAACCTGTGTGTACTTTGTGCAAAAAATGATGTACTTCTGAGCAGGGAAAGGAAGTCCAGTGAGCACAAGATAGCTGAGTCCTGATCATTGTTTTACCTTTGAGTCTATTGGCCTGGGTTGGCATTTCACTTTCCCATCCTGACTCCTGACTCAGAATCCATGTCAACACCCTTTGAAGAGTGCATTATAGGAGAAATGGTCCAGTCCTACAGCAGCACACAACTGGCATTAATAAACACCCTTGACATGCAAGCTGGGTCATTGCCTCACAACAATTAGCACTGTCTTGCCAGCATTGTTCTCATTGTTCTGTGCTACCTTTTTGTTGAACCACACAGCCACACCAGGACAGCACGTTCTTCTTTTCTAGGACTGAAGGCTCAGTGCTATTTCTCTGTTTTGCACAGTACAAACACTAATTGCATGAACATCAGATGTTTCTTGGTAGCTAATAACCTTGCAGCTATTGTGCATATTAAGAAAGAGAAATACAATTACGATGGCAATGACAGCCTTCTAAAGACTACCTTTTCAAGGGACGGGCTAAAAAACAAGCTAACGCACAGGCAGTTGAAGGACCCATTTTGCCATATGAGAAAAAAGTAGGTTTCCACAGTTTTCATTTTCAGAAAGAAAAAGAAAAGTACTTTTTGCAGCTGTATGAAAAACATGACAAAGTTTTCCTCAGGAAACACTATACGATCATAGTTTTTACTCCTTTCAAAAACTTGGGAACAACTTGAATGGAAAAAAGACACACCTTAAAACACCCATTGATATTAGAAGAACTTCCTTCCTTTTGGATCATCCTAATTTAACAAAGTTCCAGGTGCAGCATCTTTGAGTGATTGTTTGGATGTATGTCTGTGGATTTCCTTCATGACTCATGTGGGTTTTGTGAAGTGGTATTCAAGGGCTGTACCACCCAAGAAGAAAAGTTATCTAATTCATCTACACTTCTGTTGACTGGGTTGAAGTAGGGACAATGCAACAGATGTGTCCAGTCATGTTTCACTACATTACAAGAGTTGCTTGCATGCTCTTATTTCTGGGCACCATTCTTCAAAGTGTGTTACATGATGCCTTTCATTCAACCAGCTTCTATGCACGACTGCTTTCAGATCTGACAGTTGCCAAGCTAGTTTGCTTGGCATATATTTGGGTGTATTGGAGACAGGGGTACCTTCTCTGAGCATTAAATAGTTGTCGATAAATGTTTAATAAACAGGGTCCAAGAGGCAAGGTCTATAGTTGATGAACTGTGTTCTCTCTGTGCAATTATTATACTCAAACAGCCCCTTTAAAGACTCGAACAGGTTCTTTTTTATTTCTTGTATCAAGAAATGAGTGGTCAGTCAATCGGTCTGTCTGTCTGTCTGTCTGTCTGTCAGTGGTCTATATGGCTGGATTTGTCAGCCACAGGTAACAGTAAGCTGTCTATCTACATTGATAGTTAAAATATTATTTCGCATTTTATTTATTTATCCAATGTATTTCTGTACCATGATCCATTAAAAATCTCATGGCAGTTTACAAAATTTATGCAAACTTGCAGGGTGTTGGCATGTGCCTGTATAAAACAGTGTCATCTCAGTAATTTGTATGGGATTTTATTTACTGTAGATTGAGGGATGAGAGAGAATTTTGTTCAGTTTGTTTTTGATAGGAACTTATTTATATCAAAATCTGCAATTTCTTCATGAAAGGGAAGCTTGGCATGGTATTATGTTTATAAATCAACATGTAAACTACAAAATTGTTGTGCACATATGACCCTTCCTGCCACCTGAAAAAATCCTAAATAATTCCAGGGTGGTAGTAAGTTACTGTAATATTATTTTATCAAAAGTCTGCAGCAGGCAGACGCTCCCACGCAAAACCTAGCAGCCTCATCTGAGAATCCCAATCGTAAAGAATGATAAAAGTCAATTCGCCAGCCAGGAATTATTTGTAAAATAAGAATTCTCAAGGGAAAGAGTGGCTGACAGTTTCCACTTTTGCTTTGTTGTAGGGATATGTCCATTCAAGATGCAGAAATTTATGTAGAATTTAGGCATTTAAGAAAAGGAAGTCATCATCATTAGCACAGAAAGAACTTGAGATTTGATTGTATGATTATTATTTTATCTTTTCATTTCATTATTCTATTCTATTTATTTTTATTTTATTTTATGAAAACTGAGAAAACAAAGCTGACACATCCATTCCCCTGTCACCCAGAAATTAGAAAAGTGAATATATGCAAACTTGCAAAACACATATAGCTTGGTCTAATAATTAACTTTTCAAGAATTGTTTATTGTTATTATTATTATTGCATTTCATTTGTATTCCACATTTTTCTTTTGGCAAGGAACCCAAGGCAGCTTACCTAATTCTCCACTCCTTTTTATCCTTACAACAGCAACCCTGTGAGGTAGGTTAGGCTGAGAGAGAACAACTAGTCCAAAGTTGCCCACTCAGTTTCATGGCTGAGCAGGGCTGGAACTCAGGTTCCTATTCCAATATCCTCACCTCTGCCCTACGTCAAAAGTAAAACCTGTTGCAACCCCTTCTAATGCTAGTAATTCTTTTTTCTGAACTGTTCAGAGCATTGTACGTTTTTTTCTTTAAGTGTGCCTGGCCCCACTTTGGATCAGAACCAAACTGTACTAGGAAGGTGTTGTTAAACATTTACCCCATTGTTGCTTCCGGAACTTCCCTTCCCAGTGCAGGGCTTAAAAGGAGGTGTGGGAATCCTCTGTTGCTGTCAAAAACTTAAAAAATTCAGGGTGTATGAAAAGCAACTTCAAGAAAAAAATGGTGGAGTGAAAGGTTGATTTGCTCAGTCTGGTGAATTGTTTTCCCAGTCTAAAACATAGCTGTGAGCATAACAGCAACACACAAAGTTGGGGGTGGGGGTCAGATACACAGTTAGTAATTAATTAACTGTATGGTTTCTCCCTTAGATAAGACAGCAAAATTCTGGATAGCGTCTGAAAAACTGGCCTGTTTGCGAACAATCGAATTTCATATAGCAAAGCCCTGTGATTACACACTTAATCCTAGTCTTGTGAATGCCCAGTCCACTACTTGTCTATTCAAAATGTGGGCTGAAGTCGTTCTGCATACCTTAAGCATAGTTCTTACATTCATAAGACATGTTCCCCAGGCTAACTCATTCTACACATACTTGTGTTCACTGCAAATTATTCCATAGCAGCTAAGGCTGATTTACTCTCTCTTTCGTTTTTCCAGAATTTCTACTTTCTGGAAACCCTTTGCACATTCACTTTTCTGCCAGGAAATCCCCACATGCCCGTCCTGGAATCCATGCTTATTCCAGCGGGTCGTGGAATCTCTTGGGGCAGCGGTGAACCTGAAACGGTCTCCTTCCATGCCTGGTCCTTAGAATCATCCGTCAAGGTCCCTCTCCGGGAGCCCTCTTTGAAAGTGGATAGGAGGGTGGCTACTGAGGAAGAGCTTCCTCAGTGGTGGCACCCCAAATTTGCACCTCCTCCCCAGAGAAGTGCGCCTGCTACCAACTCTTCATTAATTTTGGTGCCAGGCCAAAACCTTTTGATTTGCCCAGTAGTTTAAGGGTTCAAATGATATTATATATGTGCATACTGTGATTTTATTCAAGCACTGTTGTGAGTGTTGTTGCCCTGTCATTGTTGTGTATGTGTATAAGCTGTCCTGAGGTCCTGATCGGATATAGGATGGGATATAAATGTTTGAAATAAATAAACAATATATGAGTCCTCATTTCATCACATCACTGGTAGAAGAGCAGCTTTCTGAGACCTTCCTGAGACTGGAGGAGGGAGACCTGTTGGGACTCAGCGTCTGAGCAGAGTCTTTTCCCTGGAATAGAGAAGAAACACACCTGTGCATTTTGGAGACAAGTCAGAGGACAAGCTGTTTTCTGGGAAGCTTGGCTTCCATTTTTTAACCAACCTACTGATGGTAGGTCATCAAAGAACCAAAGAACCGCACATTTCCACAAAGCACAGTTCAAACATGCATCTTTAGCCTGACAATGAAAACAAGTTCAGTCATAATTTGGAAATCTGGGCTCATTAAATCAAGCTTTATCTACAGAGCAGTGATTCCCACGTTACCTTTAATGGAGGCATGCATGTCTTCTTTTGAATTCCTGAAGACAGGTCACAATGTGAGAATTTCTGTAGACAACCAGCTAAGATAAAGGATTTCCAGAATGGCATTTAGCTCATTCTTTACTTGAGTGCGTCGCAAAAAGAAGATATATCTGCATAATATCCTTGCTTCTTCTGTCCATAGATATTCAATAGTAATCGGGCATGTATATGTCTCTGTTTGCATAAATACAGTGAATCTAAATGCAGTGAAATGAAAATTAGGAAACTATATTATAAAGTTGTAACATACATTCCGATGAGAAGAAAAAAAAACCTAAACAAAATCTAATCAAAGACATCAACTAAGACTGCGATTCAATATCCCTATATCCTATTAAGCTCAGTGGGACATACTTCTGAGTAGGTACTTATAGAACTGCACTGTATTACATTTACTGCCACAGAACAAAAAAATAAACACATTTTTAAAAAAACCAATTACAAAGACTATAATTTTAAATCAATTGCTATTGCTTTAAAAAGTCTTTATTAGTATAAAAATATGGAAAGTTCTGTGGCTCTTATAAGACTACATCCTGCCCAAGTTTATTCTTCCAAATGGAAAACTATTTAGTGTAAAAGTGTTTTGGCATGTCTTGACTTTTTGAAGCTTCAAATTATGCCCCAGTTTCTCAGCAACTAAACATTCTCAGACTCTTTGTTAAACACAATAGAACAAAGAATGTGCATTTCCTGCATCTCCGTTAAGGGTGGTGCAGCCATGCAGAAAACACACTTCACCAGGGAAACACACTTGTTTGGGAAAATGTGTGAGGACGGTGCAATGCACTTATGAGGAAACAAGGCGGAGAATTGGACTTCTAACTACGTAGGCAATTCACCTCACCTCTGTCATACTTAAAAGTGCTTCCCACATGCGGGAGGGGCAAAAGGGCAAAAAGGTTGCTCCCTTTTTCAAATGTGGTACACTCATCATCATTTGGGAGAACCACGTTTGAATCAGGCCTTGCCCGCTTTCTCAGCTATGAACCCATTTACTGAATTGCCTACGAAATGTCCTCGCCTTGTGTTTTAACTGTATTTGGACTGGAAATTTAATTTCTGATAAGTTACTCTTAGGGAGGAAATGGAAAACTTAATTTAGGGAGTAATTTTCTCTATTTCAATTCACCAACAGGCAGGGCTAGAAGCAGCTAAATTCTCTTGTCAGAGCAGGGATGGATGAATGAGTGATATTCGAGATCACCAACTTTCGTTAGTTGGAATATTGTCCAACTAACTGTCTTGTGCCCGATTTCCACCTGCCTTTGTGACCATTCCTCACTCTGTGCAAATGTAGAACTTGCAGAAATCAAGGTGTGACTAAGCAGCATGTTTGTGCAAATCTCCCAAAATTTGCATCAAATTTTTCCACATCTCAGTGGTACTGAGGAAATTTGCAAACTTAGAAACTTCATGCAAATCGAACTGGGAAAGGACAATGAGATGAATGCAAGCACATGTTCAACAATTTCCTAATTTTTTTGTGCACATACACTCGCATTTGGCCTTTTGATTAGCATATGCTTGTGTATTTCTGAGCCAAACCAAATTTTTCTAAATCAAGCACTCTAAGCCCAACTCCTGAACAGATGGATCTGTCAAATTTAATTTCTTCCACATTTTAATATTTTACAATCAAGCTCTTTTCATACTAAATATGGAAATCTTTGCAAATCTTGGCAAATTCTTATCCAAATCAAACTGAAATCAATTTCTCACCTATCTCTGTGCACAGCAAGTCATCTGCCATTATTCATTGGTGAAAGTTATTCGCTACCGGTTGTATGTGAAACTGATCATAAACATTTGCCATTTAAAGAAAAAAGAGATTAATCTCACAGTGCATCTGGTCAATAAGATTTGCGGTCTGAATAGCAGTCGGAAGGAGAGGGCAGAAGGTGATGTAGGTTGTTGATGTTTGATGGGGATGTTTGTTTAAGATTTGTTTGCATCTGTGTACTAGAATGAAGGTGCTTCCATCCTGATTTGGAGAAATATCACCCCTCCCCGCAAAGTAGCAGTATTTTATCAGAAGGTACCCTAAAACACGAGCTGCTGGTGGTATATAGGGGCTTTTGGAAAAAATGGGATGTGAACCCTAGTGAAGGAAATGTTGCAAGGCAAATGTTGCAATGAAATTCCACGGGGTTGGAAGGTAAATGAGATCCAGCCAGAAAGCAGTTGATTCTCTAAGGCTTCTACTGTGACTCTTCTCAAGTGAGCAGAGGGCAAGAGATGGGGATTCGTCAAGTCTTCCTTTTCTGAATATCTACACATTGCCTGCAAGTGTCAGAGACTCATGAATATGGAAATGTTTGCGAATAAGGCTTTCATTGACATTAATCCCTGACTTCGGAGCTGCACTTGCAGCTTCTTGAGGCAAGAAATCTGATTTCCACAATGAAGGCTCTCATTAGCTACGGGGCACTCCATTCAAAACTAGCAACATTTTTTTTAAAAAAAGTATCATTTGATTTCTGTCGCTGGTTTTTGGTTGCAGAGGCTCCAGCTCCAAAGTCTATTGCGGTTTGCTCTGTTGCTACTGAATCCTACTGGTTAAGTAGCTGAAAATGTTGTTCAGGGTGAGCAGTATTTGGAGAATGCATACCTCCAGCTTCACACCCTGTCTTCGTGGATGCATGGGCTTTGGGAAACAGCTCTGGAAGCAGACACGCCTATAGGATTTTGTGGCACACCCTTAATTCTCCATGGCTTTCATTGCCAGAATAACATGTCTCCTCACTGGAGGCAAAGGAAATGAGTTAAAATGAAATGAGGAATTCCCCAGTTCAGATCTTGTTTCTGCAACAAATATTCTAGAAGCCCTGACAAGGCTTTTCCTTATATGCACCTGCAGAAGAAAATATTTATCTTCCTTAAGTAGTTACTGTAAAGGTTACTGAAACTTTCTGCCACATTAAATGCCAAGTGTTACCCATTCCCCTCTCATGTCACCTGCCTTTTACTCTTTTGGCCTCAAGTGCATGAACTAGGGCATTTTCATGCATTTCATTCACTTGCTGCATTTTTATACCACCAAATAGTCAAAGATCTCTGGGCAGTATGCAGAGATTGAAAACCTTAAAAATATAACAAAGCATCAAATACTATTTACATACTGCATGTAAACACACATTTTTAACTCTCAGCAATAAGAAATTTCACACAACCTTCCTAGTTATCCGCAGCATCGAAGTTGTCTCCAGCATCGAAGCAACTCCATGTGGTCTTACGGCAAAACACGTGGGTTATTTGCCTTCAAGCATGCTGCACCATCGCCAGCTAATTAGGGACATGGGAACAGAGCGACACACAAGTTTCATAAATGTTCCAGCAAGTGCTAAGATGTGGAGAGTGTTGGGAATATGCCATGGTTCAAGAGGCTGAAGGCAAGCTAAACATCGGATGGACTAAGAGACCACATGGAAAAATAACTTAGCCAGCCATAACCCTTCTGCCTCCAGGATTTTGAATCAGTGAGTTATGCTGGGTCAGAGTTGGAAAGTCCCTTTTTTCCTTCTTAAGAAATAAGTAAGTCAAATCTATAAATGCATGCTCAGCATAATCTCCTACTTGTCAAAACATTTTCCTAATCAAGTGCTGAATAAAATCAGCAATAGGATTTAGTCCAAATAGCTTATTTTTTTTGATACAGGGTGATTTATGAAACTCTTCCAAGTGTTTGAAGAGGACCAAGCAAGGTCAATCTATCATGTTTTCCTATTATTAATGATAATAGATTATTAGATAGATAAATAGATAATATGGCCCCTTTCTCATTTTTCTTTTCACAAGCAGAGCAATATTAAAATTGGAGATGATCCTGAACTACTGACATTTTTGGGTGCCTCCAGTGCAATGACTCCATCTTACCCCTTTGTGGTGAGGACGTATGTTATTGTGAAGTGGGAACCCACTGCTGCTGTCCAGCAACCTGGTGCCTACACAGTTGGGTCCACCATGCAGCGCAGTGGATCAATAGTCCACAAGAGCACCTGGACATGTGAAACTGCCTTATATGGGCCACTGGTCTGTCTACAGCCTGCTTGGAGAACTCCAGAATCGAAGCATTAATATAGCCACTCCAGAATCAACAGTCTCTGGGTAGCTCACAGAAAAGCCATATACAGTTTAATATACGGAAAACTCTTTCCATCAGAAAGGTAAGAAGCACTGGAATGCGAAGTCCCTCCACCTTGTAGAGATTTCATTCGAGTAGCTACAGACTGAACCTGGGGCCTTCCATTTCCACGGGAAATGTCCTGTCACTGAACTATGGTCTCTGCACACAAGTTTCCTGGCTGTTCTGACTGGTCAGTAAGCCTTAGTCGGATGTCTTGATAGGCATCAAGGAGCCCAGGCTGATGGTGTTCCACTCTGACCCCTTGCTGCAGTTTACCTCTTTGCAATGTTTAAATATTGCAATGACGAATTGCATCCTCACCAAAAAAACCCCTGTGAAGTTGGCTGGGCTGAGAAGCCGTGACTGGCCTGAAGTCACCCAGTGAGCTTTGCTGCCGAGTGGGGACTAGAGGAAGAACTCCTGAGACCCAGCTCTGCCTGCACCATGGGTGTTCTTTGCCAGAACAGTGTGGTGGCGCATGCACTGAAACTCCCCCTCTGTTTAGGGCTGCTTGTTGCATAGTCATACGTTACTTAGAAGCCCTCTGGGGTGGTTCAGTTTGGGATCACTTGAAGAGTTTTTTAAAAGTAGGGCACTGACTGAATCAAAGGACAAGCTGTGGGGAGGGTCCTCACTTGCTGCCTTCCATCCACCTGCCGGTCAGGACCACAGCACAGTTTGGTCCTCCAACGTTTTGCCACTGTCCCGGCCATCCTGGCATCTGCCTCCTAAAATAGCCAACTCAGTCCGCCGAAGGGAAGGGCTGGCCTGGCAAGCAAGCGACGTGGAGAGCGCTGGGAATGAACCAGGGTTTCCAAAAGCCTGCTTCGTATCGAAGCTCCTGCTTGCGTCTACAGTGGCTCGCGTGTGCTCCATGCCACTTGAACCTTGTGAATTTTCTGTGAACTTGTGAAGTCCCCAGGTTGCTTCTGTACAACTTCCTGTGTTCTAAGCAATCATCACTTGGTTATGCAAGGTGTCATCTAAAGTTGAAACACTGAAACAAAATAAGTCAATTCTTATACAATATTCATTCAGAGCCATCTTCTCCAATGTCTCATTGCTGCCCTCTAAGGACATTGTCTCTTGCAGAAGTTTCTACCTGTTCATTCTGTGATTAAAAATCAATCTATTTCTGCTCTTCAGAGTTATGCAGCTTTAATTAAGACCCCCTCTCCTTGCATGCTTCCCTGAGATTAATGCTCCACTTATAGAACTGAGCCTGAAATGTCTTTTTCATCAAGCCAACGGTCATTCCATTTGGTCTTCACAACTGGTATAAAAGACAGGGATGTCTGAGAGTCGGGAAAGTTGTATAGAAGCAACAGGGCTGCAGCTGGTGAAGTCATTTCAAACTGTGAAGGATGAGAAACATTATCTTCTTAAACCAGGTAACCAGATGCAGGAATTCTTCATCCTTTCTTGGTTGACTCAGCTAGTACTGAATTTTCATTTCATTTTGTGCTAACTGTGGGTGAAAAGAAAATATCCTCAGATGGTGATATGTGAGGTGTGGGAAATTTCTGAGAATGTCAGGCAATGAAGAAGTGTTGGTGTTCTGACATAGGACAGTCCAAATCAGTGATATTCTTTCATTGCTGTGAACCCCACAGCAAAAGCTCACTGCACCTGTTGCTCAGAAATCCTATAGCTGGTAACAATTAGCTAAGAGACTATTAGAAATTCTAAAGCAATGTCAAATTAATATTTCTACTGTGTCAGCAATCCAGTTAACTTGTGAGTTCTTTAAACAATTTATTTACTTATTTACTTAATGCTTTTTTTGTCCTGGCCTCTCACAGAAATCTCAGGATGTTAAACAGAAGTATTAGACCCACCCACCTGAGTTTAATTTCTATGCCTATCCAGCACTTTTGGAAAGTGTTTCTCTTTTTTTCTTTTTTTTTAGTTTTGAACAGGGAAAATGCAGCATTTTGTTGTGAAAGTGCAAGAAAGCACAATTTCTTCTTGTGTATTTACACTATTCCAGTACATCACAGTGCCACCTAGAGGATATGCAGCAGAAAAGCAGGAAAAGGAATGCTCTTGGAGTGCCTGACTGGCAATTCAGGAATAAAAGCGAAAGTAAGCAGAGTGGATTAACTTCCAGTTAACAACCTCATGTGGAAAACTTGTTGGAGCTGCCCATTAACAATTAGTGCATGGACAACAGTCTGAGCTAAATGAGAGATCATGCTGTCAGCCTTCTCCATTATGGTGAACTTTCTTATATTTCTATTTAAATCAGTCAGTACTTCTGAATTTGTGCCTATGCATAGAAATTTGCATGTGCAAATGTTATGCAAATTGGTGCCCAGTGTTGTCCAGCGCCGTTCTTAGCCAAACCATAAAGCACCGAAATTGCCTCTCCATTTCCATTGGCGAAGAATGGTCCCATTTGGCACAGCATTAGCGCAAACACACAAATGCTCAGGCCCAGCTTTTCTTCCATCCCTTCCCTGTAAGTGCCTCTTGAAACAGAAAATCGTTTCTGAATGCATGTCTGTGAACAGCAGTAATTTGTTAATACCAGCTCTGGAAACAAGCTTTTCTAGTTAGAGAAGGCTTCCACTAGAAGAGTGAGGTCAATGGGTATGTTTTTATCATCCATAGTCACTGCTATAGCATTATCCTGCCAAACTACACGAAGTACACTTACATTGAAACCTGACACTGTGGACTAAAGGTGAATCATGCTCTCGTTGCTAAAGGACAGTGACTAGCCTTCTCCTGATGGAACAAATACTATCCCAGTGGTGGATAGTCTGAAGCCAAGTTGCAGACATCTTTCTCATCTTAAATCAGTTCCAGGGAAGGACTTCAAAGTACTTTATAGTTGCCAAACAAGTGCCAGATTTGTCCCCATCCATTTTCAGATGATTCAGTAACTTTTGGGTTAAATGCTACTCCTTTTATGGCGGCTAACTCTGAAGACATCTGGCGTACGTTTAGGACCCATGTCTCAAAGATAATACAGAAAGCAATTTAGTCTGCAAGATGTCAGACTAATAAGCTTCTTCCCATGGCACCATGACCACCACTGGAAAGAAGGAGGGGTGGGGGAGGGAGAGAGCCAGCCTATCTGCCTCTATCCCACCCCCCCAGCTCATGCTATAGGACCCTTGAGTCACCTGATTCCTCTAGAGCTTGTAGCTGCAATACCACTTCTTACCACCTGTGCTGGAGGTGCTCAAGTGCAACATGCAGCAAACCAAGAGCTCTTTTGTTTGGCAGGCTAACATGAAGGTGCAGTAAGAAAGATAATTGGCTTTGCTGATGAAATTTCTGATCCAGGACCTTACAAGCTCTTTGCTGGAGCCATTGATCTTTGGAAGATATACCCAAGAAGCTTCTGCTTATGTGAGTACTGTGATATGGTTCTAGGGTTGGGACAATGTCAGCTGTACTTTCTTCTGGATTTGATTTCTTTTACATCTCAGGTTCTGTCCAGAATATAAATAATTAAATCCCTATGAAAGGCTTCTTGAACCGAAAAATGACCCATAGCATCAACCAAATGATATTTGTGTAAATATTCCCAGCACGGAGGTGTGCCTGTCTGCCATACAGCTGCCTGAAAAAGAAGTGACACCTCCAGCTGAGTTCCACAAATATGGCTGAATACACAGAGAATCAAACCCAGAATTTGGAGAGCTACATTCTTATATCCTGCAGGGCCTCTGTGGACAAACCTCTTAGGCTTGTACCTCCCCCCATTCAGATCTCCAATCTCAAGCACGCTTTGTCCCATATATGGAGACCTTTGCTAAATTCTTCCCAAGATGCAAATGGAATGACATTGTCCTGCATCCCTAAGTGGGCCTGAAGATGTTGCCCTGGCATTTGGGGACTGACAAGCCACTGCAAATCACGCGTGAAGAGGGATTTACTCTCCTCATGTTCACTTCCCTCCCTGTGCGTTTTTGCCCATTGCATAATGCACCCTTTTCCATTTCCTATTCATCTCATTCATCTTGCCATGCCATGTCTTCCCATTCCATTTAGCCATTAGTTATTTCTTCCAGCTCCACCCCTCATTAATTAATTGGGCATCATCCATGATCCAAGATGCCTGTCAGCAAAGTATCCATCATCCTGTCCATTCATCCATTTCCGGCAAAGAGCTCGCCCACAGTCCATTTCTCCTGTTTTCAGACTTCTTTTCCATGATTTATATTTCCTTGCCTTCAAACCCAGTCTTCCAGGCTGTACTGATCATTCTAATGTTTATTGCCATGATATTTCTCTCCGTCCACTTACCTATGAAGAAGAGGAGAGCTGTGGCGGATCACACCAAAGGTCTATCTAGTCCGGCATTGTTCTTCCACAATGGCCAGCCAGAAGACTCTGGGGACCCCTCAAGCAGTACCCCCTTCCCATTTGTGTTCCCTGGCAACTGCAACTGACAGGCATTTCTCCTCTGATACCAGTAGCTGTTGATAGTTTTATCCATCAGTATACTGCAGGCACTCAACCACGCTATAGCCTTGCACGCATTCTACTGAAATGAAAAGATTCAAAGAGAACAAAGGTTTATTTATACATACATGCTGCGGATTCACATTTCCTTCTCACAGAGTTTTCCCATAAAATGTGAGTGGTATAAAAGCCATCGAGGTTTTTGCTAAATCAAATGTCTCCAAGGAAAAGTCAAAATGAACATGGCAAGGTTTGGTAATACTTCTTGGAAGCATGAATGAGACGGCACGTACACCATTCTTACACCATATATTCCTCTTCTTTAACCCTTAGTCACACAGAGGGGCACCCCATTTCTTGACCCAGATTGTTCTGGAGGTAGGAACAATATCCAGCTGGACTTTTCTGAAATACTGCCAACCACCACCACCACAAAACACACAAGGCACAACCTCTTGGCAGATGCTTGTGTTTGCCTTCTCAAAGAATAAGATTTTCTCCAAATTTTAACTTAGAGAAATTATGGCTCCGTTCTTCCAGTTATTTTGGGTCAGGGCTGAGCAATGGGTGGCCATCAAGCAAAGCACAGTCCGTTAACTGTGCAGCTCAACTGAGGTTCACTAAATATCATGTTCCTGCAGTTCTAGACAGCAGCAAAACTGGAAAATAGAAATCCTGGTCTGCCACCATATGAGTATAGCCTATGCAAGCCATTCAGGGAGACCCACCAAGGACCTAGCAGTTTTCTGCCTACGCAGGGCTTCGCATGGTTTATTCAGCTCCTGGTATTCTGTGTGGCAGGTCACAAGACAGACAGATTGGTTTCAGTGCTGCATTTAAAAATGCCGCTGAAAAATTAAAAACCTGGTGTTGCCTTGCAAATAGTCTATCATCTTTCCTTTATTGGAAAAGATTTCTACATTGCTATTCTGACAGAAGCCAGAACAGCTTACCACATAGGTTACGATGAAATTACAGCAATAAAATCAACCCACAGATGATAATGAAAAAAATAATGAGAAATGATAAACTACGGAGAAAGTAACATGCAGGAGAATAAAGTACCTAATACAAAAACAGATGCAGGTGGGGAAAAAGGTGGGGGGAAGCTAGCTGCCTTGCACTCCCATGAATGCCCTATCAGGAAGGAAGGAAGGAAGGAAGGAAGGAAGGAAGGAAGGAAGGAAGGAAGGAAGGAAGGGGTAATTTGGCATTGGTTTGCTTTTTTTAATGCTTAGCCCCTGAACGCTTTGGCCCTTTTTTTATACAGTACATGCAATCATAGAATAGAAGAGTTGGAAGGGGCCATGAAGGCCATCAAGTCCAACCCCTACTGTGGCAGGACACCACGTTACACCATCCCACTCAGAGGGCTGTCCAGTTTCCCTTTGAATGTCCCCAGTGTGGGAGAGCCCCCCACCTCTCCAGGCAGCTGGTTCCATTGTTATCATAGATATTTCATTTTGTTTGTGTTTTAATGGGTTTTCAATGTGTTTTATTATGTTTTTATACATTTAATGTTTTGTGAGCTGCCTAGGAAGGCCTTGGCAGTCATAGGTGGCCTATGAACATGTGTCTATGTAAGCAAGCAAGTAAATATTGATTTGGCATTCTGGGCTTAATTTCACATGTGAACAGGTCCAGTGTTGGGGGTTAACAAAGTCATTTCACAAAGTTGGTTCTGTAACTGAAATGGCCTCTTCGTTATAGACCCTTACAATACGTGCTATACTCCACATGGGAAATGGATGCCCAGCCTCTGATTATGAGTCAGGTGCTCAGGAAAGAGTAACAGCCCACGGTAATTCCTCATGGCCATCCAGAGACCGCGTTGCTCCTTCCTTGCTTATTCATCACTTGTTCTCTCATTTCCATACATCTCCCCATGTCCATTCCTTCCTACTCTTGTCCTTCTACCATGCTTGAACATTCAGAGATGTCCAAGATGAAGCAGAGCATTTTTTAGACTGTGAGGGGTTTTTCATCCCGTTTGATATATCGGTCCAACATGTTCACAGTTTTGAAGAACTTGAAACACGGTTAACATTTATCTGTGTTTTCTTCATTCCACAGTCTTGTCCTGTTCTATTTACAAAACTTCAGTAGCTAAGAGAGTTCAAGTGCTCAGCTCCTGAACTTTTAGAACTGACTGAGTTCTAAACACCCACTTCTTCTTTATAGGCTTTCAAAAAAAGCCAAGAGATGTGCTAATGATAGTTAACTGCCTTGCCATCTTTTATGAATTGTGAATGCCTCAAAATTGTTTGGCTCAACAATGACTACTAAGAAGTTTGGGATCCTGCTATTCTCATTCTACATATATGGTAACACATTTTTTATGCAGTCAGCACTGTTTTGTTCAGTTTTGTGCTGCCAAATATTGGGAAATTCCTACAGCAAGTCCTTTATAGGGTCTACTTCTTTGTGAAGAGAACACATACAGTGTCTTTTAAACTTTAGTACCACTGAAAGCCTTAATTGACTTAGCAGTACCAGCTTGATGATGCTATCACCAGTTGCTGTGATTTTGGTAGGTAACATATCTGACGTGTCCCAGCCTGTCTTTTTGGCATTTCATTGCCATTGACCCCACAATTTCCAGTTCCTGCCTGCTGTAAACCCTTTATGTACATAGCTGTCAGCAGAAGCCAATACTCAATGCATTGGATGAAGTTGACTCATCCAGTGCACTGGGTGAATCTCTATCCCTGAAATCTTAAAAATGATAATTAAAATGTTCATCTGTAAGATGCTGCAAGACATGTTGATGTTTTTATTGCAATAAACTAACAAGGGGAACACCTGGAAGTTATTACAATGCCTTTGAATTGAGCAGGGTCTGTGTCTGTGTGAATGTGCACACTCAGTGTTGCAGGGAGGTAATTTTAGATTTTGGACTGAGTGGTCCTGTGGGACTAAGGGTGGGGTAGGGTTATTGGAGGACGATGTACACTCCTTCAAAATGAGGCAAGCCATGCAGTCACGTAGCCAGGTTGCACCCAGAGGCCTCCTGCTCACGCTGCTGCACCAAGCCAAGAGTTTCTGCTCAGGTCCTGTACTGAAGGCACCGCTCTGCCTACTTTGAAGTGGAGGGTGAATTGGAGGCCACAATGCCTCTCTGGGGCCACATGGATAGGGTGGTTGGGCCAAAGATGAAGGTGGCAGGGCCAAAGGCCAAAGGCAAAGGTTGTGGAACCAAAAATACAAAACCAGCAAGCAAGCAAACAAAAGCTGCCAGATACTGTGTTTTAAAGCTCTTGTTTCCAGAAACTAAGCTTTAGGAGAAGGATTTCAATCTTTTAGAATAGGGAAAACCTGCACAAAAGCCAGAAAACTAGCACATAATTGGCAGTTGGAGGAAGGAACAGCTAGAGGAAGAGAGATGAGCTCCCAGAGGACTCCACGGGCCCAAATTTCATCCAGAGCCTGAGGTTCCTCACCCATGAGCTACAGAGGGAAGAAAAAAAGTCCTAGCTTTAAAAACAGTAGCATTTTCAGCACATGACAACTCATTCACACATATGCACATGCGTTCTAGTTTTGTGGCAGGCTATTTCAGCTAGTAATTTCGGGATACAGTTAAAACACCGCAAATTACTGATTATCTTACCAGCTTTTAGTACATGTCTATCACACTGGGGCAGTGGTGGTATTTACATATTTAAGACTGTTAAGAGAGTTATTGTATTTTACTGCTAGAGTACCTTTGTATTAATCTGAGTTTCGGACTGATGTGGGGTTTTATTGTATGTTATTGTTGTTATTTTGTTCAGGGTGTTTGGAAATTTAACATTAATGTTAAACATTAATGTATAGTATTTTTTGTAAGCTGCCCAGAAAGCCATCTTGGCTAACAGGTGGTGCAGCAGTGCAACAAACAAACAAATGAATGAATAAAACTGTTGCTTGTTTAGGCACACAAAAATCCTACAAGTCCATGCTGACTGTGGAATCCTGAGACTTGCAGGACTTTCTCTGTTGAATCCTGTGCCCTAAACACTTTGAAAAGCTTTAGTAAGTAAAAATAAAGACAAAATTTTGTAACAATAAAAAACGAGTCCCCGTCAGTCAAAAGACTGTTTCATATCAAATAAAGTCAATTTAAATGTACTTAAGGCAGACCTCAGCGTAAACCAACAGCACAGCATATCCTAAAAGCAATTACCTCTATCCTCCTTCCAAGCTCTGACCAAACAAGATTGCGTTTACCTGCCTGTGTGGGCTGCCATTCGGACTTCCTGCCTCAGGCACCAAAATGTCTTAGGCGATCTCGGAGCACTGGGTATGTGGAGAAAATGAATGACTGCTCATGACAGAAGGTAATAATGCATCATTCATAGAAGAATCAATAGCATCAAATCAACGCACTTCAGAGCTCGTCCAGGAGGCAGATGGGGACATGTGGGGACTAAGCGCTTCCATTTGCTGGCATTAAAATCAAAGAGGAGCTGCATTTGTTAAAGAAATGAATGAGAAATCCAAGTCTGTTTGGCAAGAGGAAAAAGGCAAACGGGGAAAGGGAATCATAGGATCCAAGCCGTTCAAAGCACTTGTTTTGATATTTCCTTTCAACGTCCTTATTATGATGGTGTGTGTGTATAAGGGATCTCCCAAAGCTCTTATTACTTAGCCTGCTCAAAGAAGCTGTGAGTTTTCCTCACTCTTGTCTGCATGAATTAACTTTTCATTCAGTAATACGATATGTGCAAATCTTGTATGTTGGGGGGAAAGATAAATGAAAGGTATGAAAATTAAGCCACAAAGGTTTAATTTGCCTGGAAATATGGACAGATCTTGGAAGGAGGAGCAGAAAAATCATGCAGAAATCTCTCAAGGTTGGCATTAGAAAATAAAAGAGTGGTGAGCGTCAAGAAGAAATGCTTTTGGTCAATAAGCTACGGAGGGACCTTGTGTTGATTCAGACATGGTCCAATCTGTTCTGACTGGTGAAAGCTCTGTAAGGAGGGCCACCTTAGTCCTAGTGCTAGTCTCTAGCTGAAGATGCCAGAGACTGGACCTGGGAACAACAGTCCCTTTCCCCCATTCTATGCTATGCAGCAAGGCATGGAAGAGTGTGCAGGGATGCTTGGGTGGCTTCCGGTCCTCGCTTCTCTGCCATCAGGAAGCAGAGCAGTTCAATGGAAGAGCCAATGGGTTGCGTGACCAAGAGTCACTGACATCTTGAAAAGCTGGAAAGGATTCCTGCCCAAAGTCATTGAGGACAGACTGAGGACAGACTTCACACAATGCCATTCTTTATGTTCCTCAACAATGCAGAGGACACAAATAACACAAATAGGACACAAATATGGGAAAACAAAAGATTGAATCAGCAATTCAGGTTATAAGCCAGACTTTCCAAACTTTTTGAGTCAGAGTGTTGAGTGCTGTGGTCACACACAAAGAATGACTGCTATGGCAGAGGAGTGGTCACTTTAAAAAATGCCATAGCTTCCCACAAAACACTCATTTTTCCAAAGTCAAACTGCTGGACGTAAAAGAAAAGTAACTTGTGGAAGAACCTAAGTATACCAAGACGCAGAGGTGCCAGGGCAAGTTGGGGTCAGAAGTGTGAACTACTAAAATGCTTTTTAAACCAAAGCAAAGATGCCAGTGCATGGCAAAATTTTGCTTTGCAGCAAGTCAAACATGAGCAGCAGGGAATCTGGAAGATGCCAAGAGAGGTACTTGCAGGCATATTGGTGCTCATGGTACTACCTTGGAGACTCCATCCATAAGCATATCCAAAGCCCTCAGTTGTGGGTTTTTCTTTATTTTTTCTTTTAAAAAGTAAACTAAAATCATTAATCACTTAATATGCATATTGATATAATGGCATCAATCCATGTGTATCCATTATACATAAACAACAAAGGCAGATAAAACTTTCATATACAAATCAATATATGAGTGGCACCAATATGTCTTCCAAGTGTAATTACATCTTCATTGTGTTATAAAAATAAAACTTTTAACTTTTCAATGTTGAAGTAACTTTAAGCTGAAAAAAGGGAATGAAAATTCCATTTGTGTTGTCCATATGTTTACTACTGAGAAGCAGGTAGATGATTTAAGAGTCATGTACAATGGAAAATATCGGAGTGTTTCAATACATAATTTATCTATAACTCCTCCCTAAAAAGGGCCAGTATTAGACATTGCCAGACCGTAGGATTAAAAGAAGCATGACCGATATTAAATCTATAGCAGTTAGTCAGCTTAGACAAAACCTTATTAACAAGATGCATCCAGTAATCATGGAACATAATTCAACATAATTATCTTGAATCAGACATAAGCTGAGGTCTGCAGAACTTGAGATAAAGATGCTAAAGAGGAAAAAAGGCTGAGAGAAGCCTTCGTCTGGGTCTGGTGGGTGAATAAAGAATTTAAACCATTAAAAATTAACACGAGACTTGAAAAATAAATTTCCAATGAATTTCATCAGATTGATGGTCTGACACACAGAGGACAAATTGTTAAATGGAGGGAGGGTCCTCTATTACTACATACTATGATGAGATTGATTTCTGGTGAGTAGACATCACCAATCATTGCTTATTGTTTTACGGAGTAACTTTTTATAAGCTTGGAACTATTCATGTTATTGTTGTGTTTGTTACATACCGCTCTAATGTTATTGTTGGGGGTGTAGCCTGCAGATCAAAAGATATCTGAGTATTAGAGTTCTGAACGTACACTATCACTATATTTAGTTCTGGGTCCATTGATTAGTTTGAATTGTGAAGGTTAAAGAGATGCCTAGCTAGGGAGAAAGACTGATGTCATCAGTTACATTAGCACTTAGTCAAAGTATTAGCATTTTTATACCCAGTGAAGTCACTGGGAAGGGCCCTGGCTTTCCAACTGAAGTGAATGAGACCTAAATGTATGCAGTTTTTATTTATTTATTTATTTATTTTTCGATTTATATCCTGCCTTTTTCTGACAAAGGGCTCAAGGCAGCTTACATCATTCTCCTCCTCCATCTTATCCCCACAACAACAACCTGTGAGGTAGGTTGAGCTGAGAGTCTGTGACTGGCCCAAAGTCACCCAGTTGGCTCCATGGCTGAGCGGGGACTCGAACCCAGATCGTCTGAGTCCCAGTCCCATGCTCTTAACCACTACGCCACACTGGCTCTCTGTTGTGTTGTGCCTGAATGGAACAAGTGCCACGTCTTTAGTCCTTCATTAAATTGTACTTCTTGTTATCTACGTATATTTCAAATGCTAAGCCACATTTCAAATGCAATGGCTGTTAGGTCTTTTGCACAGTACCTGTGTTGCAATCAACAGGACACCTTTACTCCCCCCCCCGCCCCGAGTGGGGAGATGGCCGCAATCGTGCTGGAGGCGGGGGAGATGGCTGAAATCGTGCCTGTCTTTCCTGCAGGAGTGCAACCGCGATCTCGACCATCTCCCCACCAGCATGATTGCGCCCATCTCCATCCCGCCAGTGCGCCTGCGTTCACGCCCGTCTCTGTCCCCCAGCGCACCTACGATTGCACTGTCTCTCCCCAGGATGACGAATGCATGCAGGGATGAGGGGCACGATCATGGTTGTGCTGGGGGGTGGCGGGGAGATGGCCACGCTCATGCTCAGGGTGTGGGGGGAGATGGCCACGATCTTTGTTGTTCTTTGTCACTTTGCTTCACATTTTTCTGATTAAAAAAAAAAAACCTGTACAGAACAGATTAACCTTATTTACATTGAACCCTATGGGGAAATTTAACTTGGTTCATGACCAATTTGGGTCATGACCAGAGTTCTGGAATGGATTAAGTTCGTGAGCCAAGGTACCACTGTACTAGGGAAGGATACTTAAGAGTTATGTCTTGGTTTAACTGGAGCTCCGAATCAAGAAGCTAGTCACCTGCAAATGACCAACAGTAGACTGGCAGCCGGGTGTAGGTTTGAGCAATGTGTAGTATCTAAAATATCTGAGAAATTAAGAAGACAGGAGCACGTGATGTTAACTGGAGGTAGCTTCAGCTAAATTTATTGCTTATATAGTGCAGGAGTAGGGGACTTCAACTCTGGGGGTCAAATCTGGTCCTTCTGCATGGTCTCCAGGAGGCCATGCCCTTTCCTCCAACCACAGATCATTTGATAATTTCCAGCTTTTGTGTAATTGCCCTCTCATTCGAAAACACTGCCATGCTTCTCTCAAGGTGTGTAATGGCCGCAAGAGCTATAGAGCACAATGTTGTTTTTTGTTAGTTTCAGGATGTTGGTACCACCAATTCTGTCTTTGGCTACACCTCTTTTTTTGGCCTGCCTCAGACTAAAATTCATTTTGGTCCTCAGACTGAATGAGATTTCTTGCACCTGACTGGGAGCCATCACCATGAACACTGCTTCACAGACTAACCAAAGGTGCTGAGGAGCTTTGTCACATGTACAATAACAGGAAGAGGGAGTTGAGAAAGGGAAGAGCTAGCAGGGGAAAGTGTACATGAAACTGTTGCAGACATAGGCTTGCTTTCAGGCAAGTTACCTTAGGCACCTCTTGAATCCCACTGTTGCTTTCAGCATGCATAGCTTTCTCCACATTGTGCTAATTTTGTTGAGAATCACGACACCAAGCAAAACTGCAGAACAGTTGCTAGGGAAGCATTGAAGAAGTCTTTCAAAAATGAACGTTGCTGAGGTTCTGAAAGCCTAGGGACCACTGAGAATCTTTACCTAGTGAGGAAAAGGTGTGTGAGCATATTTGCTAGCCTAGTAAATACTATTTTACTTTTGTTGTAAGCAAAAATCTGTTTACAGTCACAACTTTGGAATCCCTTCCTTCTCCTGAGATGCTCTTTATTTTTTGTATTTAAGCTTTTCTGGGGGAGGGATATTCAAAATTCTCCCCCCTGTTTCACCCAAGCAGGAACTCCAAACTTAATTGGCAACTTAGTCCAGAGAGCCTTGTAGGACACAGACTAGCAGGCACAACTGTATCACCACATTATTTAATGGAAATAATACCTAAGAGAAGTACTAAAATTTCTCCCCTCAGGACAGAACTGTGCAATATCGGGCCTCTTTCCATCATCTTTTACTAGGAGTCTTTCAAATGAAAATATATCAGCCTCGCAATGTTTTATTCCTACACACCGGGTTGCTGGTCTGCAAAGAAACTCACCTTCAGATTAGGGTATTCTACCCAATCTCCCGTCCTTTGTCCATTTAAGCCCCTGCGCTACAGAGAGTTGAGGGAACTCTGGGGCCTTGAAATCTTACTGATGACTGAACTAGAATTCTAGTAATCCAACCCCAAATGTCATGAACTTCTCCATCTGTGGGCGTGTTAAAGGGGATTCCTCAAAATAGCATCACCATTTGTATGTTATGATCTCAGTGACTTTCAGAAATCTGTATGCCAGAGTCTTATCGACAGCTCTTTTGGAGTGTTTCCATAGCCACTGTCAAGGATTTGCTGGGATATTCGAGGACATTCATAAACATGAACTCTCCAAGGATGAAAATAACATGCTGTGAATTCAGCCAGAATCAACACATCTGCTCTTAAGACTATGATACTGAAGCTGAGTACTATGAATGTGTTTTAGAGAAAGCAGCGGACTCATAGAAGGATTGCATGCTTTTTTGCTTGTTGCTAAATTTGCAATTAGCATATGTTTTTCTTACCTCTCAATGCTTGCCTTGTTGGGAAATTAGCTAATTCCATTTTTGAGCTTAGTGATGACCTCCAGTTGAACTGTTCTGTTTTTTCATCTCATCCGCTTTTCCATATGTCAGTCTCTCACTTATTTTATATCTTTTTAAATCTCTTCTATTGAATATTTGCTTTCCAAAGTGGAAATTGGTTTCATAGCTCCTCTGATAACATTCAGTGGCTCCAGTAAAGTTGATAGTCATGTAAAACTTTTTAGTAACTCATGTTTCCATTACTGCCTGCTCAAAAGCATTTATGCATGTAATCAGTGGGTAATTACCTTTATACATGCAGCCTCCATTTCAGAACCCTCCAATTCTCACTTAGAACAGAGCTAGTATCAAACTAATATTAAACTCGGTGTTACTCAAGAGCCAATACACACACTGTAGAATGATTTCAGGAACGGTTCCTAATCAGTCTTCCAACCAGCAGGGGGTTGGGCGTGGTGGCCTCCATGGCCCTTTCCAACACTACTATTCTGTGATTCTCGTCTACTAATGTCAGATGGCCAGTAACCAAGATATAGCAAAAGAGCAGGTGGCAAGCTAAGATAGAATTGACAACTCTGAATTCCAAATGTTCCTAACTGTCAGTTTTGGAAGACTTAGCCTTTCTGTGAGTCTTGAACTTAAGGATGTTTGGCAGGGTTTCACCCAGACTTAAGGATGGCTGCAGGATTACGTGCATCCAACAACAACCAGCTCTGAAAACAGAACAGCAGTGCAAGTGTCCTGCTCTTACTTTCTGCGTGATAGGAAAGGGCATGATGGGAGGATTGTGAAGACAGTCTCCTCTGTCCATGCAAGGTCTTCCCAAGATTAGGGGAATCCATTTTGGAGCTGGGAAACCATTGGATTCCTGGTTCCAGCTTGCTTCCTTGCAGTCCTGGATCCAACTTGCCACTGGGAATGCCGAGCATTGTGTGGGTGCCCACCGGGAAGGGAGTCCGCATGGATGCTGTTCAGGAAGTATCTGTCTTCGGCAAACATGCCTTGTGGCATTTGTTTGTGATGCACATGCTGCGGAAGAAGAAGGTGGTAAATGGAGGTCCCTGAGCATTTTCAGAACTCCTTTTGGCTCAGCTCACTTTCTAAGCCATGGCCAAGCAGGAGAAAAAGTCCAAGAAACAGGAGAGAGTTGGATTCTCTAGGGAAGATGTTTGCAGCTCTGCCCACAATCTTGGAATTTTGTTTCATGAAAAGAAACAATGATTGGCATTGGTCTAGTATTAGTAATCACATCTAACATACAGGTAAGCTTGCAAGAAAGTAGATTAAAAATGTTGGAGATAGGATATAATTGTCAGCACTCTAATTATGAATTTCCTTTCAAAAATCAGGGAAATTCAATGGTCAAATTGGCAGAATTGTAGTGGGTTTTTTTTTCTTCCAAGCTGCTAGTTCAGCATATTTATTGGCCAAAGCCCATGTTTTTAGCTTTTCACATTTAGTTCTGAAGCTGTGCTTGCACAAAGACTGACAGATACCCAAATATACCCAGCTACATTATTAAAAAAATCTTATTTTTTTTCTTGTACTGCAGCACTATATGCCCTTAAAGGAAAGAATTGGCAATTGACTGAGGAGCTTAAAATAGCAGATCTGTGTGGGGAGTCACTGACAGGAAACGAAAGCGCTAGCTTTTACACAGAAACATGAGCAGATGAGCAGGGCAGGGCACGGTCCCATTTGCCCGGTTCTTCACCAATGGAAAGACCCGATGGTGCTTTCTGAGCTGCTCCTAGTTGGATTATAAACTCACAAAAGGAGGGATGAAAAATAAGGAGAAGACACCCGTTGCACACATATGCCAAATTCCAAGTAAAATCAGTACAATCTACCTAACTGATCTAGGAGCACGTTACCTACATGAATAGAATTTTGAATTCCAGAGCATATGAAGAGATGCTTGTCTGAGAGAGAGAATCTTAGACTACAGTTAGGTGGCAGGACAGAATGAATTATTGTTATATATAGTGATCTAAGTTCAATAAAAGTCATTGACTTAGCAGAGACTGACGGTTTTGCCCAATAACACGATTGCCTCCAACTCAGATGTCTGCTGTCTAGCCAGCAGATCAGGAAATTATCTAATGGCTGAACCCACCTTCCTAATGACTGCAAACTGACATATCAATAAACCAAGCTGGTCTGAGCCAGTTAAAGAGGTTACAGTTTTGAAGACCAAAAATAATCGGTGAGGTAAGGCAAGATAAACCCTTTGGGGTTGAACAGTAGAATGCCAACTGGGTAGGGGGTTGATCTAAAGCAGAAGGCAGAAGTAGGAACATGTTTGTGCATTGATTTGAATGCTTGTTGTTTATTAATTTGAATAACAGTATATGTTTTGAATAGTATCTAAACTATTCTTTAGTTTAGCTAAGCAAGCATATTGTGAGATAACTTTTCATGCTCCCTGCCTTTTGATATTATTGTATTCCTTTCAGCATGATGATTTGAGCTGCTTTGGGCCTCCTTTAAGATGCACAAGGGCTATAAATAACAGTGACAATTTTATAAGACATGATCTGGTGAGTGAATAGCTTTCTAAGGTCCTGTATGTTTTAGTAGAAAGGATTTAAACATGCACTTAAAATTCTACTCAAAATAGCTTTTGTGCTTGATGTTGGTGAGGTCTTCTCCAAAGTGTCCACCAGGGAGTTACTTCTGCCTTGGCCTCATTTTTTATTATTATTGTTATTATTAGAACATTTCTATGCCACCCCTTGCCGAAGCCTCGGGGCGGCTTACAACACAATACAATACAATACAATACAATACAATACAATACAATACAATACAAAAATAACAATACAGAAAAGCATGATTTCCCCTACTCTAGAAATGGGCCAATGTACTTCTGTGCTTGAGAATGAACCCCAAAATGATGTATCCTCTTGGTTGGAAGAGGAGCTTAACTAATTAGCAAGTTATTTATGTTAATGATCTCACCAAATCTTCCATCTGAGCTAGGCTGCCGCATGCTGACAATAATCTGCTCTCCATGTCTCAAAGGCAGATTAAGGATGGGAAAATCTAGTGGTTTTCAGCTCCAGAGAACACTTGGAACTTCCAGAAAAGTTGGGCAAGGTTATCAAGATGTTCTATATGGGGATATGATTGACAAAGGGCAAGCTTTCCAGCAAGATCTTTTACCCCACAATGACTTTGGCCTGTGGTGCTAATGCACATTGCAAGGGAATAGTCCCTGGGTGTAATGCCAGTTTGCGTGGAGTGATAGACAGGCCTAAGAAGTTTATCCAGGGGCCACATCAACTACGTGCGTTCATTGCATATGCCACAGAAGTCCTCACTAATGCATGCCCATTTCTTCACAGAAATCCGCAGTGGAAATGGATCCCCTGAAAGAAGACAATCTTTAAACAACTGAACAAATGGCTTTCAGTGGTGTACCTAATCCCAATGGACTTGCAATATTATTGTTTTAAGATTTTCTGGGGAGGTCCTTCCAGGGGTTGAGTTGTCTTCTACTCTGTTCTCTTTTGGTCAGCTCACAAAGTTGCTTTTATTCATTCAGGCCTTTGGCATGTAAATCAATTGACTCCCAAAAATTAATTTTATGAGGCTGGATACGGTTTATTTCATTGTTTTCAATTACATTCTTAATTTATTCATTGCATGTTATACTTTAATTAGTCTGTAATCAAATTCTATTATTATTAGCCACTTGAACACCATGTTTGGTGGAAAGGCCCAACATAAAATGTAGTAATAATAACAATAATAGACTAATACAACTTCTTGCTTAGGCGTCCTTAATTTTTGCTGCTGGTGCACAGAAGTGTAAGTGGAACTTCCAAGTCTGGCTTTTGTTTTTGGTGTATGGGAGTTCTGTAGTTTTACCATGGTGAGCACAATAAATTCTTAACTTCAGGAGCATCTCATAACAAGCCATTCTTACTAAGTAAATTAGGGCACTCTTGAAGCCTATTTTAAACTGCATTAGGAAGGAAACCAATATTTCCCAGCCTCTCAGAAACTGACAATCCAGAAACAGATGTATGCCAACAGCATCAACGATCCTGAGGGAGAAAAGAGAGAGAGAGAAACAAATGTATAAACTCCCTGCCAAGGAATAATCATTGTATTTTCCTACTGGCATTGGCTCACTATTGAGAGAAAGACTGGTAGTGGGGTTGTTTTAAAGATCACAGTTGTATTGCATATAACACAGAACACTGTAACTCTCCCTTGGCATCCATAGATCTCCAAGGTCCACATACCCTAAAGGATGCCAAGTTTGCTCTCTTTTGAAGGAAGCTTTCTTTGCTGCATTTGCTAACTAATTGCTCTCCTCCAGCCTGTCCTAAGTTTGCTGAGGAGTCTGTTGAAGGAGAGTGAATTGAGCTGACTTGAGGGATTTCTGCCCCACTTAGCTGTACTTGGCATTCCTTGGTGTGTATGCCGCTACTTCACATCCCAAAAGCAGCTTTTGAAAGAATACAGTGGTGAGAAGGCCTGGCTTTGTTTTACGTGCCATTCTGGAGTGTGCTCGTGAAGAAGTGGATGCATTATTTAAACGCAACAGAAGTACTAGTGGGCACTGAATGAGAATCTGCTTTTTCTGTATTTTAATGGGATAGGAACACGTCACACAGATTGAGGAAGGGTTCAGGACCCACTCCACTGCACTGAGAAATGTTGTGGGTCAAAGTTGTTCAGATTTTTTGACCTTTCACACAGTCTCACTCCAGAAGTCGTACTTGTACCCTGCAAACAATTGCAAAATTGTATAGTTAGGGCCACCTGCTGGCAGAGAGCTCTTTCCCCTTCATTCTTTCATGAGCTTTACTCATGCTTTAACATTATATCTGCATCATCTCTCACCATGGTAGTGACAAGGCATATGACTGCCTAAATGAGGATTTTAGACTAGGATTAAACACATTTAGAAATGTTTACAAATGGCTGTTGAACAGGAATGACCTAAAGTGAATTGTGGCAACATGTTTATTGCCAGTTGATGGCCAGTGATATATAATGTGCAAGATCTGGCATTTGTTGACTTCAGCCTCCAAAAAGTCCTTAAGGTGACATACAAATTAAAAATGAAAATTAACATAATGAGTGAATAAAATAACCACTTAAAATGGGGAGGGAAGACATCTTTAAAACAGAGTGCAGAATTACTTTTGGAACTGCTCAAGGGCTGGGCGGGTTAGAGAAGTTTTAATGGCCTGCCTAAAGCAAAGCAAGAAGCTCTCTTTGCAGGGAGAGAGATCCACAGTGTCAGTGCTGCTACAAAGAAGGGATGGTCTCATATTCCCCTTAACCAAATCGTTCTTGGTGGTGGGACCTGTAACAGGGTATCCAAAGCTTGTCTAAGAGGACAAGGTTGTGATGGTGGTGGTGGAGGAGGAGGAGGAGGAGGAGGAGGGGGAAGAGGAGAAAGAGGAAGTCCTTCAGATATCCTGGCTGCAAATCTTTTAGAGCAGGGGTGGGCAATGTGCGTTGACCTTGCCCATCCAGGTGACTTGTCTGCATGTTCTGCCTGAACTGGATGAAACACATCCATCAAATATGGACAAGCAGCTGCTGGAATCTCCCTTGCGCAGGCTGCCTGTAGCAACAAGTCCATGATAGAATGGAAGTGAGCCATTTTATTAGCAATGCATATATTTAGTTAGTTCATTTCCTGGCCTTTTTTCAAGACTACGTCTTCCCAAGGTGGCTTACAGTACAGTCAAGAATAAATGATTAGGTGGTAATGCTAACACATATTTAAAGCTGAGGAGAGGAGGGAGTATTCCTGCCAAGAAGGAAATGGCTGGATGGAAGGAGTACATGCTCCTCGTGCTGACTCCCAATTTGGAAAGTGCTCTTTGCATCGAGCTTCTTGACTGCATTGAAATTCTGCATCAAATTCTGCCTTAAACAGCCTATGCATTTAAAGAAACCTCTGGAAAAGTCCCACTGGTTTTATCAAAATTATAGCTTCAAGAACCAGCATTGGCTGAAGGATTCAGATGTTCTGTGCTTGGCTTATTACAGCCTTTCTTATATGTGGATGCATGTGGCAAGCGTAGTTCAGTGTCTGAGCATTCACAAGGTCTGCAAAGGGAACACATCAGCCACACTACATCAAGGGTCCATTGGAGCCTGGCTCCAGCTGTTCTTTGTGGATGAGAAGTCCAGCAAGGCAAATATGAAAAGAAAAGTGCAATGCAAGCCAAAGGAAGTTTTAGTTTCGGATGTATGAAAAAATATACCTTCTCATAGGTGTGCCATTCCAGCATCCAGATTTACACTATGAAAATAATTATGCACCAAAGGGGGCCTTCAAGGCTGTTGCATGGATTGTAATTTTGGGAAAATTAAGCCTAGGTACCTGCACCTTACATCTGCCAAAAAAAAAAAGACCTTCTAAATGAAGTGAGTATAACCGGCCTACCTCTCCGGTAAACAAAAATTTTAATACTGCTAGGAAACAGGCATTGTTTATTGTGCCAAAGGGAGAACAAAGCACTCCCATGGCTTTTTCTGCTCTGGATGGGGCCATGTGATTGTATTGTGTTCCATTTTTTGTGGCATGCTGTCTTTTCTACTGAAGAGGGGTTGGCACTATACAGTGCCAGAGTATATAATCCTCCAGACAGTGTTGTAATTTTGTTTCTGAATGAAACTCTTAGACAATCACTTCCCAGCAAGGGATATCCAGAGATTCTAAGCTTTTAGTGTTTCTCTGCCCTTTTGTGATACAGAAATGGAAACTAGTTTCAGTGGACGCTAGAGGAAAGTGTTTTCCCGATGTGCAAGTAAAATCGGATAGCTCTAGTGGACATGTCACTGCTAATCATGATTGCCAACAGTGTGTGGCACTACTCAGTGGACAAAACTTAGGTGTTGGTGGCCTCATTTATCACAGAGTACATCCCCCAGGTAGCCAAAGGTTAACCCAGAAGAGGAACTAGGAAAAAATTAAGCAGACACAGAGTGAAACAAGGGAAGTGGAGTTCCATTCCCTGTGAACAACAGTCCCCTTAGTGGGGTGGGAGATCCGATTTTCCTCCATCTGTCACTGTTTGCCTGTCTTCAGGGGATGCCCACAAGCTCCCTCTTTGCACTCTTGAGGGTATGCATAGAGGCCAGCAGTTAGATGGCACTTGGCTTCAGCTTCCCAAATGCAGCCTTCAGAAGAAGCAAGGTAGGGAGAAGGAAGAGGAAGTCACAAGGCCTGATTGGGTCCTTCACCCCAGGGGTGCTTGGAGTTGCTCGCAGCCACTAGAAAGGAACACTCACTTGTTGCTGACATGGTCCCCACTCTCAACCATCAGAAACATGGGACAGCTTCTGAAAGACCCTGCCTTTCCCCCCTTGCTAGCTCCACTGGGGATGGGCATTTGATCAGTTCAAAGAGAATAATTCAATTGACTGGTCACATAATGGCCAGAATTTTAAAACGTTAATGTTACGAAAATGACAAAGAAGGCAATCGATGAGCCACATAAGTATGCTGATTTATAACAAAAACCGGATGAGGTATCTGTCATTGTTAATCAGCAACAGTGACCTCAAAACTGGTAATGAATTATCACCTTCTCCCACAGAGCTCAGGACAGTGTTCATAGCCTGCCTCTCACTTTGTGCCACACAAACACAAACATATTCATGCACACTCACTACTGCTCTGTAAGGTAGATTAGGCTTAGGGCCAAGCTACATGTTACTCTCACTGTATGCGTGGGAGGTGCAGTTTCACCCCAGTCATGGCTGGGAAGGAAACAATTCTTCCAGATGTGCTTTGATCCCCATAACAACCAGTCCCCCTCATCTCCAGACAGTTTAAGGAAAAAATGTAGTTGCATACGACCTTTAGCATAACATGTAGTTTGTAGCCAAGGCCAAACTGAACTGGATCCATGTGTCTCCACAGATAGCTATAGCCTCCTGTCCCCCAGCTGTTTGGTGGTTTCCTGGTTTTGCACCATTTTTCCTATTCCAAAAGCTTGGAATGCCTCTCCTAAGGAAAGCTTTCAGCTGCAGCATACTGGCATTTTGGGCTCAGTACTTCCAACATTTATTTTCCAAACCATCACTGGCATGCACCATCAAGAACTTCTCCAAAATGAGATTCAGCCCTTGGGCTGAAATAAGTTCTTAGGTTCCTGTTGGTGATGCCTGGAATGAACTGGTGGGTAGTGGGAGAAGTTTGCCCTACCTTTAGTTTGCCTTTGATGCCTGCAACAGTAAGGGAAAGCTTCCCTTGACCCTTCCATTGTCACAGCAATGAATTTTTAACAACATCTAAAAGGTAAGTTGCCATCTACACTGTGATGTTCTTGGGATGTTTGACAACCGTTGAATCACAGGCAGTCACTAACCCCTTTTGACTGATCAAGGCCAGTCTCCGCTCTTCTGAGCTGCTGTTGCTCTTGCAGATAGTCTTTGCCCTTTTATGAATATGCAGGGTACGGCCAACTGGTACTCAGACCAGGTGAGTCGGTTGGTTGTGGAGTCTGATATGCTTGGTGGGTTCTCCACTGGGTGGGATGTGGGATTCAGGGGAAAGGTTTGCAGTGCTGTGTTAGATGTCCAAATCATGCCTTCCTCATGCAGTTCAGGTCCTTGGGGACAATGTGGTCTGCTGCTAACCACTATCATAGCCCATTTGATGCTGGTGGACCAGACTTCACAATTGGCCTACATGAATGAAGAGTGAACTCCAGCATCAACCAACACTTTTCTGTAGCTAAACATTGTAAGGAAGTGTCTAATGAAGACTTCTCTGCACTTACTGATCTTCTTACTACGCCCCTAATAAACTTACAAGCAACTTTAGGGTTCCTAGGAATACTTTTTGAAAACCATTGTTCAAAGCAAGCTCTTCCCTATGCCCAGCAAGGGGGAAGCAGTAAATAAATCCAGTCCTCTGCCTACAAAGGAAGTATGCACCGAAAGTGCTCTTATGCAGTGAATAATCAGCACACCTACTGCGGAGATAAAGTGCCGCCGCTTCTTTTTAATGGAGGAAAATAATCGCACTTGGCATTTCTGATAGCCAACTCTCTCAGATGTTTGCTGACTGAACATATGGGATAGTCTCCCTCGGAAAAGGATCTGCCTGCCAAAAGAAATGGATTAAAGCAAACTTGATCAAGGGCCAACACTTCTCATGCTTATTTATTTATTTACTTGCTTAACAGGGAGATGGGATGTGCTTATATTTTAAGATGCCGATGCAGTTGCAACCTGCAGCCAATGAGATACCCGTGTGAATAAGTTTGGGCTTCTCTATGAAGGGTCCTGGCACTGTTAGCAAGAGAATCCCTTGTTGCATGGCTCCTCACACCCAAACTGCTGCATTTGTTCTAGTTCTGGTGTGGTGTGATGAATAGACTTGATGGTACTTAGCTCACAACATGTGGTGTCAGCTAGCAGAGCAGGGGTGCAGAACCGCTGATGCCAGAGGGCCACTTTTCATTCCAGAAAAGCTTTTGGGGGTACACTCCAATGGGAAGCTGATCTGAAGGCAAAGGTGGTAGAGCTAATGGCAAATGGTTTGGCCAAAGTAGCATATTTTAGCGCAAACCTTTTGTTGACAGTAACAAAGACTTAGGAGAGGAATGCCAACTTGTTAAAATGGGGAAAATGCACAGAAGCTGAAAAAAAGACCTAACAAAAGTGGGTGGAGCCTGAGGGGTGGCAGGGCATTTTAGAAGAACTTGGAGAGCCAGATGTGGCTCCCAGCTCTTTGGTTCTGCTAACTGCTTCTCCGAAACAGACCTCGGCTGCATCTTTTCCAAAGCGTTTGATGTAGCATTTTTGGTTTTCTTTTAGCTTCTGGAGTGTTTTTGTATCCAGAAATGAGTTGACCCCTGAATAAGCTGCTGTTGTACTTGACTAACAATACAGCAGCCACTCAGATATACAGAAAGGCTATGTTTAGCTCACTTTTCCACTCCAGAGACAATAAGGCACAATAAACTTGGTCTCTGCACCAAGCATTTACAATTTTCAATAATTTTTTGTCTTTGTAATGTGGTTCTGTTATTTTAGATCACATCTGGAATGGGAAAAGTGTTTGTATCTAACAAAGACATCTAAACCCAGAGGGCTTTTGGGCTGATGTAGTGGATGGGCAGTCCACAAACAAGCAAACAAACAAAATTTAAGTTGAAATATTTTCTCTGATGGCAATACTTAAACTTTTCATTTCTTATGGGGGAGAAGAGAATTACTGGCCAGTTCTGCAGAAATCCTACAAGCTTTCAAAGTTTAATAAAGAACAGAGAAGCTTACTTTAAGTTTCTCATTTCATTTTTGTATGAACATCTGGGCTCATGCTAGTGGCATAAGGAATCTTCAGCTGTAATGGAAGCAGAGGGAGTAGGAAACTGGGAGATATGAGCAAAGGGTTGGAATTCTTCCCTTCTTTATTTACCATCCATCAACATTAGGAAAATCACTTCTAAAATAATGACAGGAGGGTACTTGCTCCAGTAAAATATGCAAGAAATATCCTAATAATGCTACTTGGCAGCAGAAGAAAATTGTAAACAAAGCCGTCCCATCAGCTCTGCTGAAAGACCATCTGGCTCCTCCTTTCCCAGAACTGTTTTCATTCCAGATAATTTTTATACAAACCACTATTTAATTTGAAGAATTGGCATGTGAGCTTCCACATTTTCCTCTTCCCTGTGCATCCTTCTCTTCTCTTCTCTTCTCTTCTCTTCTCTTCTCTTCTCTTCTCTTCTCTCCCCTTCCCTCCCCTTCCTGCCATTCCTTTTATGATTATAATCCTGTGTGCAGGAGCTGTCTTGTTTTAATTAATTGCATGTTGTACCAGGATTTTTTTTATCCAGCTGTAGAGCAGACAAATGCTTCAAAATCTTTTAAAAGGGAGGTAGGGAGGGATGCAGCAATAGATCCATTGTCATGCTTTTGGATGATGCCCAAAGTCAATCAAATGTCTGGCAAGGAAATCAAGTGATATATAATTGCTAAATTGCAGGCTATATGGTCCCCATGAAGCAATAGACTGTTGAGTTGCTTGGAAAAAGAGGACAAGACTGTTCACACATGACTATGGCAAATCATGGGTTTATGAACCCAAAATTTGCCAGAGGTCATGCCAGGTGTGTTCTGAGACCATTGTGAATATTCAAGCCAATGGCTTTCCAACATGAAGTCTGAGGATGGACACTACATTGGGCTTAAGCAACCTACAGTTAACCTAGCATATGATTACCTTCCATCATGTGTTAACTGTGTCCAAAGATCTATACTCTACAAAAACTAAATCGTGGTTTATGTTACTGTGGGATATCATGTGTTAACTGCGTCCAAATATCTATAATCCAAAAAAACTGAATCATGGTTTATGTTACTGTGGGTTACAAACACTAAATCATGGTTTATGTTACTGTGGGCTATCATGTGTTAACTGCGTCCAAAGATCTATCCTCTACAAAAACTGAATCATGGTTTATGTTACTGTGGGTTACAAACACTAAATCATGGTTTATGTTACTGTGGGATATCATGTGTTAACTGCGTCCAAAGATCTATCCTCCACAAAAACTGAATCATGGTTTATGTTATTGTGGGTTACAAACACTAAATCATGGTTTATGTTACTGTGGGCTATCATGAGTTAACTGCGTCCAAAGATCTATCCTCCACAAAAACTGAATCATGGTTCATGCTACTGTGGGTTATCATGTGTTAACTGCATCCAAAGATCTATCCTCCACAAAAACTGAATCATGGTTTATGTTACTGTGGGTTATCACGTGTTAACTGCTTCCAAAGATCTATACTCTACAAAAACTAAATCATGGTTTATGTTACTGTCAGTTATCATGTGTTAACCACGTCCAAAAATCTATACTCTACAAAAACTAAATCATTTGAATGTCTCTAGTGTGGGACTCCTTATCCTTCACCATGTTGCAGCAGCCAGAATCCGTTTGACTCAGACTAAGTGAAGGTTTGTTGGCAGGAGTCTATATAGAAGGAAAAGGAGTGCAGCATCCTTTGGAGTTGTGCTTATCCACATCCAGGCATTCATTTGCCACCTAGAAGAGAAAATAGGTCATCTTAGACTTCATACGCATAAAGATGCCAGTGGTACCCAAGACCCAACTAAGCCTCTGTTGTGTTGCTTGGTTTGTTAATGGGTTGTTCTCTGTTGTTATATATTTTAACTGTGGGCTGTTAAGGATGAGCAACCCTTAAAATGAACCCAGGAGGGCAGTTCTCATGACATGATAGCCCACAAGGTGTTGACTGTAGCCAAAGCATAGGCAGAGCACCTGGTTTCGCGCCACTTGGTCACTTCGCTGATCGTGTTTCATTCCAGATCATTTATGATCCGGCTGAAATTCATTGATCCCAATGCAGAACCAGTATGTAAACTGTTTGCAATAGGCTCCAGCTACATTACTTTTAAGATGCCCAGTGTGATTTTTGTATAAAACTATAGAATCATGTTGGAAATCCTGCTGGCATGAAATTTCAGTAAGCATCTGTTGCACTAAACAAACAAGCAAATAAATAAATAAATAGCATCCTTAAAAGTGTCAGCAGTATCACGTATATCTCAGTAACAATAACTTGAAGTGAATATAATCCTACTGTGGTCTTTTCTGTTTGTTTGTTTAGTTATAAAGTCATGCCCGACCACTCATGACCCCATGGACAACATTCCTCCAGGACTTCCTGTCCTCCACCCTCCCCCAGAGTCTGCTCAACCTCACACCCACCTCTCCAGTGACGCCATCCAGTCACCTCATCCTCTGCCGTCCCCTTCTTTTGCCGTCCATCGTTCCCAGCATCAGGGTCTTTTCCAGCAAGTTGACCCTTTTCATTAGGTGGCCAAAGCATTTGAGTTTCAACTGCAGTCTAAAACTTTAAATAAAACTGTTTGCATAGTAGCGCAATATTCTCTCAAAGGCAATTTTTTAAAACAGAGAGTATTTTTTGCCAATTGCAATGGGACAACTGCTAGAGTTACTGTTGAGTAGCCTTGACTAATTTCTGTTCAAGTGTGCTCAAAACTTTCCTGTTATCCAATAATATATTGGATAATATTGTGTCTACTTCTACACTTTTGCTATGCAGTATGTTAATTGATTAGAATTTTAATAGCACTATGAATCAGGTTAAAAAAGCTGCCTAACGGCTCATTTGTCAGAGCAGAATACACAATTTTTGCAATTCTCATATAGCAGGAAGAGCATGGTTGCTATGAGGTCCCATTCTTTACTGGTCTAATAATCTAGCAGGGTATATAGAAAAGAATGCAGTGTGATGGGCAAGTTCACCCCCCAAAAGCCAACAACGCTGCCATGATGTGGCCCAGCTTCTAGCACTCGAGTGGTTCTCCCTGCATGGGCCATGGAACTCAGCAGAGATGGGGCACAGTCCTGTGTGATGAGAATCAGGCCTGAACCATTGCTTCCCTTGTGGTTTTGGGGCCTCTTGTTGGGGCTCATGAAAGCAGATCATTTGCATTGTCCCTCGGGTGGAGAACTGGCCTTGGAGTCCTGCTCAACTGTGCTTGCAGAATCCATTGATTTATTCATTTATTATTACAAGCATTTACATCCCATCCTTCCAACAAGCACTCAGGACAGCTTGCACAATATAAAATTACAATAATACAATGTTGAAACCCGAGCTTTTAGCCTTGTTAGTGGTAGTGGTATTAGTGGGCTTCCAATATGGTAGTTACAGGAAGTAGTTCTTGACATTTCTTTCCACATTGTTTTGGGTAGGTAAAACTGTTAAACCAAACCAGAGCACAATAAATATTATATTCACAATCACAATAAAGTAATGAGGAAGTCTTTTTAGTTCTATGTAGTCATTGCTCTACCATTATTTACGCGTGCGCACACACACACAGAGAGATAGAGAGAGAGAGAGAGAGAGAGAGAGACTGAGCGAGTGACCTTCTCCTGATGTAATATATGATTTAAGCATCATTTACATAGAGAAAACAACTCTGTTAGATGCAAAAAATGCAAGGGGATTACATAGGATGCTCGCTTGTGCAATAGGGCCAAAAACATAATAAGAATAAGAATAACCATATGGCATTCCTTGAATGAGCATACAGCTGGACCTTACCTCCCTTACAGACTAGCAGATGACCTTCCAGGATTCATTGAAGCTGGGATACTAGTCAGGAGTGGTTCCTGTCTAGCAGATTCCACAGACTACTTTTCGGAGGACCTGTAAGGAGAGTGGTGTGGGGGTGGGTGAGTGAAGGAGGAGGTTTAGCATGATGGAAAGAAAGAAGACTGTTCTTCACTGGAGAGAAGGCTGCAAATTGGAATGCCTTCAATGCTTTGGAAACCATGGGATCCGCACAACCACCATCCTCTTTCACCCTACCCCATAGTGAATTAAGAGAAAATACCACTATCTGCTAAGAGCTAAGGGATTAAGTTACAGCTCAGGAAATTTGCAGTGCCTGAATCCCCAGAATTGTTTGCCCTATCTCATAAGAGCAAGAGCTTCTCCGATAACAGAAGAGGGGTGGGGATCCTTCCATCCACCCAGGTAGTCAGGTGCAGTAGCCTTCAGAATGTGCATGATGGGATTAGAGCAAGGCAAGCGCTGCTCTGACATCCAAGCTGTTTGACTCAATGGTTGCAGATCCGCAGAGCAGGATCTGCTCTTGTCTTTCATTGTCTCCAAATAGACCTTCATTGAAATGTAAACAAATGTTTTATGCTGGGTGCCTTCAAACCTTTGGTTTGGCTTGTATTGAATGGTGGTTACCAAGCACTACCAAGTGTATGCATTGTCCGCTTTGTTCAAGTTACAAAGCAAGCTTGCTTATGAGTTGACTATGTTTTCCACCCCTTAATCTGTTCATAAACCAGTTCTGCAGTTTTAAGGATGTTTGGATTTCAGTGGCTTTAAAGAAGAGATAAATCACCCTTTTTACACACCTATGTATTTGTGTAATGCAAGTCGAGAAAGTGATAATGAGTCACAGACAAAACCCTTAATAGAAATACTGGAAAATCCCTTGTTTCATGTTACCAGAGACTTGTGCATGGATGCAGGGGGTGGGGAGCAGAGATTTGCTTCCACCTGACAGCTTTTGAATCATAAAAAGGCGCTGCACTGCTTGAAAATGGCAGGAAAAGGGGGTTTGGGTTTGTTTGTTTGTTTGTTTTTTCAGAGTGCTGCTGCTTCTTTAATCTAGAGACAGGTAAACTGTTAAGTTACAGGTGTCCTAAAGAAAATAAGTTAAATAAAATGGGATTATTATTTTATTTTTGTTTTGCTTATGCTGGGGAAGGCTGCCTGGGCTGCACAGGGCCCTTTTTATTTCTAAGGCATCACTGCTGGCATTTGAAACACAATGGCTATTATGTAGGGATGCAAGAATGAATATTCTGCAATCTACTCTGTTTTGATAAAGCCATTCCATGCCGCACACCTCTTTCTTTCTTTCTTTCTTTCTTTCTTTCTTTCTTTCTTTCTTTCTTTCGGGAACTTCTATGCTGCCACATTCGCCGAAGCCTCGGGGCGGCTCACAAACATAGATAAATAACATCATATAAAGCAATATAATTTAACAGTATAAATTGAGTCACCCTGGCCAAAGAATAAAATAAATAAATAATATTAACAATTAACAATTAAAATAACGTTTGAATAAAAATAATATATATTTGAATATATACTGTTTCAGTGATGGGGAAGATGGCATCAGGTTGCAAAAGAGTTTTAACCTAGCTTCATCTACTGAAGAGTTGCTGTTGTGAGGATAAATGAAGAGGAGAACCTTGTAGGCTGTTTGGTTCCCTTGCAAGAGAAACAATGGCAAAGAATGTATGCAATGCAATGCATTTTTTTCTTTTTGAGGGTCACTTTTTTTGAGGGCCTTGGGCCTTGATGATCCAATATACTCAACCCAGTAGATAATTCCATAGGATCTTCCAGCAA
>NW_025336142.1:5316161-5328325 GCF_004798865.1 Varanus komodoensis
AAGGAGACTTTTAAGAGCAGTAATGCATGTTCCTTGCAGTCCCCAACAATAAGCTTAGGAGGACCAGGATATATTTGAATAATGGAAATGATGTGCCCTTCCCTCTTTGTCACCCATTGTTTTCAGTCATGTCTATTTAATCTCTAGTCATGGAAGTTGCTTGATAACATTTTCTATTAGGTCCTGCTCTGAAGAGACTGTTATGCTCCAATGGTAATGAGAAAGCAATTAGTTTTGATGACAGAGATCTTGGGAAAGCGGTGAAACCTCCTCTAATAACTTTTTGTTGAGAAACTGGAAAAAATCAATTTTGATCCTTGAAATGAGTTCTGCTATTCTCTGTTTGCACTTTCTCATTTTCCCCATAACTCCCTCAAATCTCATGGCAATGCCAATTTTGGTGTTCATGTATGCCTGACAGAAAATTATAATAGTTTCAGAATGGGAGGAACAGATCTGGGAAGAGCGGGAAAAAGGGCTAAGGGAAATGGAGGTTGGCATTCTGCAGGTAAGGGTTATGCATGTTATAGTTCTTCTCGGTGAGTGGGAGGCATTACAAGGATGTTTAGCACAGTTTGTTGAGTCTCAATCTATGCCAAGAAGCACTGGCTGAAGTGTGTGCTGAATAATTGAGCTGCCATGTGGGTGACAGAAGGTGGGCAGCTGCCCTTTAGCTCCCCGATGCCTCCACCCTTCTTTCTGCTACGATAGCGAGAGCATCACCCGGAGCTAAGGAATGGAGACAGGAAGAGTGAGGACATAAAGAACTCCCAACCTCAGGTCTATGGGATGGTTGCATGGTGAGGAACCCAATACCTATGAGATGTCCACAGACAGGAATACTGGTGTTTCCAATGACCCACAAATGCTAGTGTTTCTAATATCTCTACTTCCCCGAAAGCCCTGTGGCAGATGAGAAGGGATAAGTATTGCACCAACTCCAGGAAAGAGGTGAAGCTAGCACTGGGCCAAAGCCTGACTCCTAAGTCCCAGTAAGGTTCATTCCCCCATAAAACAGGTGTCTGTCTTTGCCTCATTCTCAGGACATTTGATCATGAATTTTGAACTTTTTCGCAGTGTATTTTTTAGCTCGCCTGTTCAAAGCAGACTTCTGTTAGGTTTTTTGCATTTCTTCTCTACTGTTCTCAATTCGATGGAAAAGAGAATGCTTTTGAAACAAAATTCAAAGGAGAAGAAACTTTTGGAGGGAAAAGCCATAGGATGGGTTTGTGGCTGTCAAAGATGAGCACATAAATCAGCCTTTGTTCAGAGCATCAGCATGCTGGAGAAGAAGCCAGCATGACCGCTCCGTGTGATGCAGCTGCTTCCTTATCCACACAACAATGTGCTGTTTTCTGATCCGTCAAAACCTGTCAGAGTGAGATGGGCATGCATCCCGCCCCTCCCTTAGCCTGATGTCCTCCTGTGGAGGTAAGAGAAGCAGCAACCTGGGACTGCCCAATCCACACTCCAGAGGTGCTGCATATTCATATTGATTTAGCTGGTGGTCTTGTCCTCAGTCAGTCTTTGCCTAAAGAGTATTTGCTTCTTGTGCTACCGATTTAGTAGCTTGGTCATGGGCTTTACATTTTAGAAGGCAACATACAGTATGTAAAGGTGCAATTGGGTATTTATTGTGGGCATACCCAACAAAATGCAGAATTTGCAGGTCCTCCAAATAGTGCCACAATCATGGCAAACTGCAGAGATATATCTTGAATCAATTCAGTTTTGAACAGTCTCTTTCTCTGCAAGATGGTAGTACTTAGTGTGGACAACTAACTCTGCTACTTGATGGAAGATGCTCTAGGCACGGAATGGGTTTTGATTATTTCTTCAATGACCATGTATTCTGCCACTAACATTCCTATCATGGGGTCTTGAAGGCTGGAGCTGTTGGTAAGCAACTCACAGTCTGAATTTTGCTAAGCTGCATCTTTATTCCAAAGTCTGTTACAGAAGAGTTTGTTGCTGAATGGTGTGGTCCTCCTTCAGCAGAGGAAGACAGTCAGGTGACAGGGTCTAAGGCAGATTGCCACCTGACTTTGGGAGTTCAGCCATGAGGAACAAAATCTCACATTTGTCAGCCGAACACTTGACAAGTGTCAAGTCTTTGTCACAAAAGTCTTCTGACATTGCTCAACCAGACAGGTGACAGCAACCACGGATCACAAGCAAGGGGTTAGGTGGCAGCCCCTGGGTCCCAAATTATGCTGAAATAGGGAACTGGCCTTTGCTTCCTTCCATGGGATTGATAGCAAAATTGTTTTCTTCTTCCACTGACAGTGAAAAGGGCTTCGCATTCAGGAAAGACCTGGCAGAGGGCTTCTTTGAATGCTATAAAGACCTGTTCAGGTCGTTCTGTCCACAGATCAGTTATTTATTTTTCTACAAGTTCCTGCAATGCTTTAGCTAGATCTGCAAAACCTAAAACCCTCTGAGTAATATCTGATTCCTCCAAGAACAGGCCTGCTTTGCTTCTGAGCTGCAGGCTTAAACAGCTGCAGCTCTCTGGCTGGTGATGGTCCTTTCAGGTCTTGGGAGACAACACGCCCTAAAATAATGAACTTTTGACATACATACTTACAGAAGGATCTCTTTGGAGGATTTATGACCATATTCTTAACAACAATAGAGTCAGTTTTTGAGGTGTCTTAGGTGGTATTACAAAGTATCACAGCTTCCGCATACTACATCAGTACTGATTTACAGGGGAATGCAACATTTTCCAAGTCTGACTTTTAGGTTTGTGAAACATAGGATGAAGAGTCACAAAACCCCTGTGGCAGGATGTTTCAGGCATGATAGTTTCCTTAATAGCTGAAGGCAAACACACACACACACACACACTGTCTTTATGCAAATGCATGTAAAGAACAAGTTGCAAGCTTTGTTACAGAGAAATATTTAGCTGACGGCAGCACAAGAGCTACCACAGTTGTTCAATGGTTTGGGACTAGTGGGAACTTTCAAAGCACCAGGTGGTTTACAGCATGCTGGTCTGGCATGCACCTCCAACAGGGATGAGCGAGGAATCCTTTTTTGTGGGGGTGGGAATCCATCAAGTTCTCCAACTCTGGTCTGCTTTGTCATGGCACTGACCCTGGCTTCCTGCCAAGCCTCCCCATGGACAGCATCCTTCTGCTATTGTTGATCCATCAGCTGCTGCATCTGCTGTGGAGGAAGGTTGCTCATGTGGGGCTCACCGGGAATGGAGCTCTGTGCAACCATTGCCCACTTCTCTGCTTTGTGCAGAAGCCTTTCTTTGTGCTGCTGGACATGACATGGAAGAAGGTTGCTGGCTGCACAACATTCATTCCTCAGATATTCTCAGACTTCACTTGGCTCATTTTCCAAGACCAGGCTGAGCATTAGCACAAATTCTGGAGAGATCGATTCCACTGAGTTTCATCCAAACGCTAACTCCAGTGGGTCCCATTTGCCTTTGAATGGGCAGGGTGGAACAGGATTATCCTGGCTGGAGTCATCCCATTTAACTACAACACCTAAAGGATATCCTTGGATTTTAGGCAACTGCTTGAATGACAGAGATGGGCTGAGCCTGACAGAAATGGGCTGAGCTTGCCTTCATCCAACTTCACACATGTGGCTCAGTCAAAGACAATCCTTTCAAATTGAAAGAGCTCCTCTCACCCTTCTAGCATGGTGGAGATCCATGTTGGAGGAACCAGGAGAGATGACACAACATGAGTTTCACTGGCATATTTTCAGGGACTTCCAAATTCACACCATCCAGTATGCAAAATACAGAATGTCTTTATATGCATAGCGAACATCTGCCCAGAAGGTGTACTGGAGAAATGGGGCTGAGAAGAAATCCATGCTCCATGACAAAAAGACCCAAACATGCCTCGATTTCTTTGGAAATGGGGTGATACATAGGTGGCTAAGAAATACCTCTAGCTTGAATGGCAGGTCAATTTTGCTTGGTCTGGAAACTTGCAGTCTTGGACAGTGGAATGAGTAGCTCTTATTTCAAGTAAATATGATCGATGCACACCAGGAATTATTAAATTCGCATCTCCTCTTTCATTTGGGGGAATAAGAGGGCAATCACAGCAGGAGATCTGCCGCTGTCAGGGCAGGCATCCTCCTTGCACTATCCTTGGATATCGTCAGACTAATAATCCTGGGTGACATTCTCTGTATACAGAGACGGAATCCAGACTGTTTTCATTAATGATACATATTAGAAGAAGCAGCAGAGTTGTTTTCCTAGATATGATGCGCCTGGCCTTCCATGCCCTCTATTCTGCCCATATCCCCTTCTGAGCCCTTGTCCTAAATTCTGACAATTTTGGATCTGCAGGGTTATTATGCACTCATCCTACTTTCCTGTTATAGTTTAGGTTTGCTGACAGTGTGTGACATATTCAAGTAACCTTAAAAACTCCTCCGTTTGCCATTTCACACAAATATGCTTAAGCTGTTATTGTGTATCTGCTGGGAGCTCATTTACCAACACCGTACCCAGTGCTTGGAGTGCTTGTTTAAGGGGTCTTTTATCCCTGAAAATTGAATAAAAGCATCCTGCAGTTGAGAGGGATAAACAAAAGAGCCTTCATCTGCCTGTTGTTTAAACAAATTGATCTTTGTCTGATTTGGTTTGAAAGGAAGGCCTCTTATATTGAAGAATGAAATATAATTCTTTGAGTTTATCCAAGAATTCATTTCCATTTGGATGGCCTTCTCATTCAGGTTTAATTTGGGACTGATATTGTTCCAAAATTGTTTTCAATGAGTATTAGAGGCTGACCATTCCAAGCTGAGAGAACATAGACCAGTTCAGAGAAAATGCTGTATAAGTAATAAGCATTTCTTCCACGAATTGCTCAGGCTGTTCTTTAGTTTTTGGAAAGTCTTTAGTCAGTTGACACCATTCTGATTTAGACCATGTTTGTTCTTGTATGTTTACTCTTGTTGCTTAGTTAGGTGGTCTGGGATAGACCTGAAGAGGGTACCTTATGTCTTTACTAGAATTTTGCTAATTATCCGTATCTTCACAGCAACTTAGAAGACTCCTGAGAGTCCTTTGGAATGCAAAAGGATCAAACCAGTCGATCTTAAAGGAAATCAACCCTGACTGCTCTTTAGAAGGTCAGATCCTGAAGATGAAACTCAAATACTTCGGCCACCTAATGAGAAGGAAGGACTCCCTGGAGAAGACCCTGATGCTAGGAATGATTGATGGCAAAAAGAGAAGGGGGCGGCAGAGGTTGAGGTGGCTGGATGGGGTCACCGGAGAGGTGGGTGTGGTCTTGGGTGGACTCCAGGGGATGGTGGAGAATGGAAGCACCTGGAAGGATGTTGTCCATGGGGTCGTGATGACTTTGCGTCTAAAAATAAATAAAAATGGCAGCTTCCTGGCTCTTTTGCTAGCTTGTGGATAGTAGCCTCTAAAAGTCTTAGAAAAGATTTTTTTTCTAAGAACTTGCAAACACTTAAAACACAGTGAGCATATAGAAGTAGCTGTTACCATATGGCACAACAGACTTCCTTAGACACAACAGTGTGCCATTTTCTGATTTGTCAGAAACTGTCTCAGTGAGTTGCATATGCTTTCCCACAAACACATGTCCATATCTCAGAATAAACAAAAGAATCAGTGAATTCATCCTGCAGAGAGGTCTGTATGTCTTAGGCAGCCCATCTCGCTAAAAGCCTGTGTAAAATACAATGAGGTCAGTATACCTCTTGATTCTGACTCATATCCTCTAACTCCCCCGTGGACATGACTGCTCCCTTAAGAGACACCGCATTCTTGTGTCTTCTGTGTCTATCAGACAGTCAAGGAGTGTGCAGAAGTGTCCAGTCTTCCATTGCGTAAGCATTTCCTTGTATATTGCACAAGTGTCCATTATTCAGTGAATGCTTGCACATTTTGTTGTATACCAATAATGATAAACATAATGGCAATGTATCTTCTTTTTTCTTTCTATTACACATCTCTCCATTGCTCCACAGCCTTCTAGGCATCCCGTGCTTCCTCATCTGAAAGAGACATCTCAAGATGTCTTCTTTTGGCCTTTAATTGAAATGTGTGAAGATGATGTAGGTACAGCATGTGCTAGAGAGATGTTTGCGCAATGAGAGACTGGACACTTGTGTTTTCTCTTTAGGTGCTTCATAAATTAGTCTAAACCCATCATATTAGAATTTCTCAGAAGCCTAAAAGTACAAATGGCCTCTCCTGGCAGTTTCACATATATGTAAAATAGTATGGTGGGCAAGACCGAACCCTCCCAGATGCCTTAAATCAATTTGATGTTTCATATCTGATGACATTAAGTCTTAGTAATTGGGTAATGTATTTTATCTTTCTGAATTCACATGTATTCTTTGTCATCTCAACAGCATCCTGTAAGCCAGTAACTTATTGTTTGTAGAATTTGTTCCATACTGCAGTTGGGAAATTGAGGCTGAAAGAAGGACATCTAGTAATTGAAGAATAAGTTGAACCCAGTATTCATGATTCATAATCTTATCTGGTTTCAGTTCTTAATTAGTTCATACTGAATAAATATGGTGAAGCATTCCTTAGAAGCAAAACGCTATTACAAAACTGAGTCTTTCATACTTCAGACACAACATGAAAAAGCAAGACTTGCTGGAGAAGACAATCATGTTAGGAAAAGTTGAAGGCAGAAGAAAGAGAAGACAAAACATGAGATGGTGGTGATTTCATTTCTATATCAACTGCAGCCAAAGCTCCCTGGATTGAATCCATAAAGCAAGGCACAGGCTTGAGCTTGGAAGAGCTGAGCAGGGCTGTCAGGACATTTTGGAGGGTTCTCATTCATAGGGTCATCATAAGTCAGAGAGCAGCTGAAGGCACAGAGCAGTGATGAACAGAGTAAATAAGAATTAATAAGAAAGTTAAGGAGTAAGACTGTCCTGTACACTTAGCTTGTGAGCCACGTAACAATCTCCGTAAAAAGAGACCATTCCAATCAATTTTCAAATGTGCTTCCAATTTTCACCTGCCTTTCAATTCCACTGACACATCTGACATTTCCCTTTTTCAAACTGTAGTAAATATAGGTTATATCCACAAAGTAATCCTTAGGTGAAGGTCCATTCTTGAGAAAGTGGAAAATTCAGACATTCCTTGATGCAAAAGTTCGTCTTGATTTCAGTATTTTAGACTTCAGCTCTGAAAAACAATCAATAGCTGACTTGATACTAATTCAACAAGAGACAAGAAAATGGTATTTGAGAATTCTTTGCTGCCAATTGGAAGCTGTTGAGTTTATAACAAAAGTACCTTTTGATGAAGCATCCAGGAATCCAAGAAAATTTAGAGCACAAAAATAAATGCTTGGGGATAAAAAGCTTTGTGGATTATTCAGAGTTGGGTTGTTTTATCTTCAAACATTCTATTTATAAGGGATCATCTTGTGGGTGAAGTTTATAAATAGATAATGTATTTCAGTGGCCAAGAAGCTGAAGACATCATCCTAGAGTCTAAAGTGAGATACTATGTCTGATGAATATTTCCATTGAGACTAAAGAGACACCCATGGTTTCATCTTTGGAACAGTTCCATCTTCGAAACAATTCAGTTAGCCAGTAGACTGCACTAATTGCCTCTTGGGTAAATATGTAAAGCTTTCAGATATTTTGTAGTGATGGAAAATCATCTCTAATGGGATAACACATTTAGAGGCAGGAAAATTGAAATGAATGCAACTTTCACAAGCATCTTTGCAACATGAAATGGATTTGCTACACTCTAGTTCTTTTTGGAGGTTAGACATCTATTTTCAGAGAATTAATAGCACCAGAATATCGATCATGATATGTTTTCAAAAACTACATCTTGCTGAAAGCAGAATCCAATCTTGTAACCCAACTTATACAAGTAGGGAAGGCTGTTCTGTGGGTTAAGATATTTCTACATCACCTAGCATGATGGTCTTCACTATTTTTCATGTGAGATATGCTTCAACCCCAGTAGGTATCACCCCTGGGGCCACTTGGAGTCCTTTCCTGAGCCTCAGGATGTCCTCTCTACTTCTTCCACCTCTTGGTCAGGAAGCAACACCATGGATTAGACTTAGCTGGAGCATTGCCAAAGCCTCTTCTCCCATTCTCCCGCCATGCCATGCAATCAAGGCCCCATCTGTCTGCCCCCAACATCAAATGGACATTCTGACAGGCTCACTTGATTTTTGGATTGGGACAGATCTTTTTCTTACCACCGAAGGGTTGTTCTGCTCCACTCAGTGAATAGATATGACACTGGTCTATAGGATACTGATTCTTTCATCCATTCATTCAATTTTTCCTTTTGCCCCCTGCTCTAGCACAGGGCATTACAGAAGCTAGCCAATCCCATCACCCCCCTGAACTCATCCCCCACAACAACTATGTGTCTGGTTCTTCTTGCATTTGCTTTCCTCAAGCCCTGCTCCTCAGCCCCTTGGCTGCAGAGGAGTAGCAAGTCTTCTGACCTCCCAAGTCAGAGTACCTGCCCTCCTACTAAAGCGAACATGCAGCAAAGTCTGAGAGCATCTCCAGAGCATGAGAGATACTTTAAACAAGAGGGAGCAAGAATGAGAGGGAAAGCGGCAAACACTTCCTTAAGCTGAGGGATCTACCAGTCAATCCAGAGCTTGCAGTGAAGAACCCAGACTTCGTACATAAAGTATTGCTGGGTTTGGTTATATTGGTGGGATGTGAAATCTAAATGTTTTTGACAAATAATTACAAAATATATCCAGGGATGGTGTTGATTCTGTTGATTAGAAAAAACAGAAAAACTAAAGATAATTGAACATTGAAAACCTCAACACAGCAGCAAGCAAAACAATTTTATTATCAGGGATTAAAAATGATATGGTAACCTCTGCATTATAATTCAGAATCAAAAAGAACTTTCATTTTTGAAGAGGAATGCTCAGAAAGGGAATATTTATATAATGTAATTAAGAAGAAGCAATAAAGTGGGTATTCAGTTAACTGTATAATAACATCCGGCCCTTCAACAATATTTCATCATCATCTGCGCTAAGTGTCAAAATAACGGCAGGCAAAATTAGCTGTCGTGAACTTGTATTTTTTTATCTCCAGCTCCATTCCTGAAAATAATATATTTTTGAAAACACTGCCTTGACAGAGAACCAGTGTCAATAGGCTGTATCTTCTAACTTTGAAGTTTTACTTTAGCTTCATGGACCTTTAAAAATGGAAGGTTTCCAAACATTCATCTGCATTTCTTTTGAACTGATACAAACAATGCAAGAATCTGAGGCAAACAAGCCGCATCAGGGCCTGTGTTGCACTTAACTTCTGTTGTTCAACAGGTTCAGAACAGAAATAGAAAACACACGTTTGGCCTCCTGGAGGACTTGCAAGGATGCTGTGCTGAACCCTGCCTCCTCTTTTCATGGTTTTATTTTTCTCTCCCTTTGAAAAAAATCATTGTTTCTTTCCGTCTCTTCAGTTAGGAGGTGGGTGAATAATTTCCTCCTTGGGAAGAGGAGGCAGGTTTTCTGCTTACTTTTTTCGTACTGGAGCTGGGTGTTGGTTTGACGCTTTGATTACTTCCAGCATTGCTTTCCCGAGCAGCTCTCCCTGAGCTGTGCTCTTGCAAGCAAAAATGGAGAGGGCTGTGATGGATAGGTGGAGATTTGCCCATCTCTCTTGGGTGTCCAGCCAGTCACAGCACCCAGATTATTGGAAAGTTGCACTGAGCTGTGAGAAGCATTTCATTCCCGGTCAAGCTGGGACTGGGAACAAACAAATGACAGACTCTAAAACTGGTAGAAGAACGGAACACTGTACTGAACAGTCACCTCAACTTGGACTTGAAAAGTGTCATTCTACAACAGGGAAACACCTGAACCTGTCATTCATTTCCACCTGTAGAGGTAAATTCATTTTGTTTTGCACTTAGCCCTTGATGTGGAAGTGGGTGACTAAGACACTGAACATGCACATCCTTGGGAGCAATCTCCATGTAGATAGAAGAAGGTGTCAGTGAGGGAAAGAAAGGTATTCAGGTCATGGGGCTGAAGCCTTGTGGCGACCAGGGGTGGTGCCTGGAACCTGCTGAAGACCCTGATGGATTGGGAAGAGGAGTGAGAATGTACAGACAGAACATCTTCCCTGGATTCAGGACCTGAGTAGAAAGGTCTGTAGCTAAAGGAAAGTTGTGTGGACATTAAAGATCCAGGTGGCCAAAAATCCAAAAATGCACTGCAAAGTGTTTCAGTGAAGGTGGGAAATTGGGCATATCACAAGAGATCTTGGGAAAGTCCTCTTCTTGCTTGAAGCAGCACAGGACTCTTAGCAAAGAAGTGGGAGAAAGACCATGAATACTTGTCTCAGTCTCTGAAAAAGAATGAAGGAAATACATAGTGTGGAGGCATGCCGGGTGAAAAGGTTAGATAGGAACTCAGCTGCAAATCCCGAGGATGTTGGAGAGAAGATGCCACCTGAGGCATGAAGGGGTCAAGATTGAGTTTTGACTTCCCTTTGTGTATTGGTCATGTAGAGGTAAGATTGCTAGATTAGTGAGAGGTGCCTAAGGAATTAGGATGGAGTTAAAGATAAAATTTTTAAGTGGAGATAAAATACTAACTTGGTGTTGGCAATAATAACTTGTGTTTGAAAGATTGACTTCCTATTTGGCTATATTTGGTGCTGGTTCTTTGTATTCACCCTATATACTCTCATGGTCCTGTCCCACATATTTCTTAGTAAATTGCTCCTAGTTTATTTACCAATCAAGATTTGTGCATGTGCTTTCCAGGAAGCCAACAGAGGCATTCAGGAATGCTTGCTTGGCTGAAAGCCACTCTGCAAAGAACCCCATGCCTCTGCAAGCAAAAGTAGGGTTTTTCCAAAGCTTTCAAAGTTGACAAAAGAGGCTGGAGAAATGAGAATTTTGCCTTTTTGCATGACAGCTTGTTTTGTCAGTGCTCATTTTGCCAAGACCTCCCTCATGAACTGCTGAAAATGGAAAAAGTGAAAGGTTCAACATGGCACTGGTTTGTAAGCATTTACTAGCCATGACCATGAGGCACAGTTAGTCTATTATTATGTTTTATGTTAATGTTATGTTATGTTTTATGTTAATGTTATGTTATGTTTATGTTATGTTATGTTTTATGTTATGTTATATGTTATGTTATGTTATGTTTTATGTTAAGTTATGTTATGTTTTATGTTAAGTTATGTTATGTTAATGTTATGTTATGTTATGTTAATGTTATGTTATGCTATGCTATGCTATGATATGTTGTTAATGTTATGCTGTTTTATGTTAATGTTAATGTTGCGTTGTTGCATTACATTATGTTACGTTAATGAAATGTTATGTTATGTTATATCGTGTTGTGTTGCGTTGCGTTGCGTTGCGTTGCATTGTGAAATGCTTACTGATGCCTGGATTACTTATGTGATTTCATGATAACTACTTATTTTCCCTTCACGCTATGTTTTTTATACCAGTAGACCCAAAAGCAAAGTAAATCCGATTCTGAGTAATAAAGTGTTATAGTACTATCGCTTTCTTTCTTTTTCGTTTTTGTTTCCCCAGTGTATGATCAGTGCATGATCCTTCCTTTTCCTACATGTCTGTGGCAGGTGAAGATTCAGGTGGCAACCACTAAGTGCTGGATGTTATGTCTTGTTTCTCCTCCTAACCTGAATGTTTCTATTAAAATTAGGACTGACACAAAAGTACCGACTTAGTTTCCTGTTCATTTCCATCAGTGTCAAAGACGCCTTGTGTCAAGAGGCGCTCATACCGCCCAGCCCTCGTCTTCCTCTGCCTGCCGGCACTCCTCAGTGCCATTTTCCTTTGTCATCCCCGCTTCACGATCAGGCAGAAGATCACCCATCCATGTGATTTCGTGTCAATGACATGACGGCATTTCTTTTGACATGATCTCACTGACTTTCATAAACAAAATATGGGATGCCACAGGCAATCAGATCAAGTGGCAGTGAAACCAAAAAGAATAAGGGCAAAGAAATAAAGGGTGTGTTGAACAGCAGGGAAGCAACATAAAGCATAGAATCAGTTCATCATCATCATCATTGGCATTTTATTATCATTATACTTTGACTTCAAGTGTTTTTATGTTGAAGTAAATATAGAAATTATTATAGTCTTATTGTGTATTTTAAAGCAC